>NW_019214706.1:0-69972 GCF_002532875.2 Varroa jacobsoni
ATAGAGAGAGAGAGAGAGAGAGAGAGAGAAGAGAAGAGAGGACGGATATATATCTTTAAAGATTATGCCCCTATGCGAAAGGGCTGCAATTAGGTTAGTAGCCAAACAGGCGAGTTAGGAGTAAGGTGAGGAACGTGTGGCTGCTTGCGAAACCGACATGCAGCGGCTGTGTTACAACACACAGTGTTTATTCTAACTTGGTGGATTCTTTCCAGTTTTATTCCAAGCTTGTCTGAGTCGCGCAATGGCACAACGGTAAAGGCGGTGCCGGTAACAATGGCATCGTCCGTTTCCCGGCGGCTTGTCGCTATAGGTCTGCCCAAAACACACGCCGCACAACGAGCGCAGCAATATGTAGCAATAGATAAATTGCAACCACAGAGACAGAAAAAGGTATATATATATATATACATACATTGAACTCTTAAGCTGCTTGGCAGTTTAGGGCCGCTCTCTTGTGCCTTATCTTGTGCATATATCCTTTTTGGTTCATTAAAAAACGGACCACTCATGTGTATGGAGAGAGAGTGATGTGTGTGCGTCTGTGAGAGAGAGAGAGAATACCTACATCTCAGTACGCCTCATTCGATCTATTCAGTGGATGACAGCCTGAAGGACTATCGTGGGTCAAGTGTTTTCGCAGTCGGAACTATCTACCGTACAACTTGTAGTTATCACTGTTATTAAAACGTTAGGCTAGAAACATTTTTTTTGGCTGTGCGTAGACAAGACTATCTGTGATCGTTCCTCAAATGCTTTGCGCGCTCCCTTCGAATTTTTGATACAAGCTTTAGAATTGGTTCCCTGCCTGGCCTCATATATTCCAAGAATGTGTTACGTGGTTGCTTCATCTACTTATCATAGATGAAGCATTCAACTTCGACACAAGGGTATGGGTACATGGTTTGGGTACTTAGCCCAATAAAGGTCAACGACAGCAGCATATTTAGGGACACAAGTGAAAAGATATTTGCTATTGTTCTACTAAGAATTACCCATCCGAAACAATTTTTAATGGTAGAATGGGCCCTAAAACTTAAAGCATTTACTTCGTACTGGTAGTAGTAATAGTATGTGTGTCAACAACGTCCCTCCATACAAAAAGCAGCTGTTCATCTCTGATATGAAGAGGAATGAAACGCTTTTGCTTTAATTGTGCGTACCGATTGTAGGGTAACGCACATTAGCATCACTTGTCGCCCATCATTCAACGTTAATATCAATCGAAAGCATCCAATTTCATATCCCTAAACTATTAGACGCCAACGAGATGACGACATGGCCACGACGGTTCAGGCCCACGTATCGACATTTGCATAGGACCAACTGGGCTGCCTGCCTGCCTGCCTGCTCAAATAGGCCTATTAGGTGTTTGTGCCTGTTTTTCGCACGGTTGTCGCGTGGCTTTTTCGAATCACCTACGCTGCTAGAGGATAGATGACAACAGCTGCTACATTGCTATTTGAACAAGGATGAACGGTTATGGGCCAGTTTTAGATGATGGGCCGTTTTTGGCCATTCACAAAGACACCAACCAGAATCTAAGGGGTCGCTTTCAGTTTGAAACAAGGCCAAACACAGTTAAGAGGTAATATGTACAAGAGTAATTTGCTGCCTTTAAATCATTTGTAGCAAAAGCTAATTCTTCATTGATCGATGTTTGCTGCTCTTGTAATTTTTTTTTGTTATTATTATTGCTTTATAAGCACAACTGTGATTTTGTTGTATCTATTAGTGTCACTGGTTTCGATGATACCGCGCAAAGGTAGCTTGCAAAAATGAGAAATTTTATGCTACTAAGTTATAATAATGTTTGGTTAATATGCGTTTGTTTCCAATTGAATAGATCAATATTTGATGACGTTAAGTTTCCAAAATGAAAAATAAATATGGTAGAATTTAATGTCCGTCCAGATCCAGTTTCTGTAGCTGAGAGTCGACGATTTTTTTCACTGCAATTAATTTTCCATTGTAATTTGAGCAATTTCCAGGATCCTTGTCCTTAACTGTCTCATCCTACCGCAACACCTTTGAAACTTATTGGCGACTTTCGGTCCTCGTTCGGAGGCAAAGAGCAGAAAATGGAAAGTTACAAGACACAACACAGAACGGTGTCCACAGGGATATGTACTGTCGCCAGACTTCCAGCTGACTAGCAAAAAGTTGAAACTGTGTATCATTTGTGGGTTCAAAAGAGGGCACATTTATCCTAGATATTCACTGGCAAGCTAAGAAGGTTGAAAAACAATTTAGGACCGCTATGGCCACAAGTGCTGGAATAGTCCGTAGGTCTTCTGCGTTCCCTGAGTCAGCCTCTTGCCGGCGCCCTCGCCCTCGCCGCCTATAGTCTGCTATCGGCATCGTACGTAACTTCTACCGCCGCTAGCACCATAATTTGCCCATTCTTTCTTCGGCCTCCTCGTGGCCCTGTTATGAATGTATATTCAAACCGTGTTCTGCTGCTAAGTGCCTGAAGTTGTTTTGATTATACTGGAAGCTTATGCCGTGTCAAGCGTATGCTTTGACTAGACTCGTATCACTCGGTCTGCTCTTTCACCCTGGATGGCTCATACTTGTGAGCCTATAATTGCCGTCACCACTGCTGCGGTAGCTTCCAGTTCCGCTGTGGCTAGCACTTTCTGCTAAACTGACCATCCGTTCCCTTCTAAACAAGTATGTTCAAGCGGATTTTCCTATGTTGAATGAGGCATACAGCCAGCTGCCTCGTACGTTTAGTTGTGGCGGTCTTTTTACTTACGAGCAAATGAACTAGAAATATCCTTTGCGCCTGAGCCTCCAGCTACTACCCAGAAACCGCACCTTGCTGACCTGCTATCGCTTACTTTAAACACCTTCAATTCAGAGGGTAATAAAGGAAAAGATCTACTAGTCGCATACGTTGGCACGCACCAGCAAATACAATATACACATAAATGTACCGAAACGCAGTTATCTTTCGACAAACATGAGCATAGCAGGATAATTGGTATTTCAAGGTAACACAGCGTGCACACTTTCGGTCGCTGGTTTATGCCGTAAGGTAGAACAAACCTATCCCAACTAGCGACTCGATACTGTTCACTCCTATAACGTAAAATGCTACAGTAGTTTTTATGGTGGTATATTTTTTTGTTGTCCGGCTAGCTCTTTTTGTGACGAAATAAACTGGAACTGTTATACAAACAACGATAGTAGACAGCATTTCGATGAACATCAATTAATCTGGAACACATACAGTAAGAAACAGGAGTTAAAAGTAAACCAGCTTATGAAAGTCACGATTAGTGCTTCAGTGTCAGAAAGATTAGGAGCTGGGTCGTATCTTGTCTGGCTGTGGTCAGCTCATTGGTAAGCTGGGCAATCTCGCTATATATAACGAGACTGCCTGTATATATATCTTTGCAGTCATACAGCAACGATCGAACGATTTAAGGCTATTGACCGAGGCATTTGTCTCTATATGGAGTTACAGTAGTCGACTACGTGTGGCCAAACCCGTATTTGTTAGTAAGCTTCAAACGATGTCTACTTGGATATGGTGTGGCGCTAATGTATACGACTACCGCTCTAACGGGGCAAATTAAAAATTGGCCCTTAGTTAAATATAGAAAATGTTCGGTGGTCACTTAATAACACATCTACGTAAACAGATTAGTTGAGATTTACTCGAAAAGGAAAAGGCATAGGAACTGTATACGTTACAATCGCCTAGTGCACCCAAGTGTGGTCGTACATAGACTATACCCATGAAAGAACGCCACTTCGCTCTTGCCCCGGTGCTTTTATTGTGCACTGTTACAACCGCTTTATGTAAAAAGGTTACGTCCTTTCGACGCTTTTGTTTAATCGGCAATTCAAATGTTCAACTCCCATTCTTTCGTTGCTGCTCTGAGTAGTCCATAACAGAATCAGCACGAGGGGCAGCCTTAACGGAAAGAATAAAAAAGAACGGAATCGTTGTCCGGATGCTCTAACAGCCCTTCCGGCAACAGGCGACGATAAGATGGGGGCCAGTTTACCCCATGGCTGCCTTGGGTCTGCAGTGTGTTCCGCAGACGCCACACGCAAAACGCCGCAACACACAGACTTGTTACAGCTTAGACCACATCTTGCACAAACGAACCTCGGGCACCCCATACCCGCATCCCAAGCAGCCCCGCTGTTTCCGGACGAGCTATCAGGAAATGAGCTAGCTGGGTTCTTGGTCTTACGAAACAACAGATCCACCAACCAATGCTGCTGGGTGGAAATGGAGGATCCAAAAAGAGGGAGGCGCAGTGAAGTAAAAAGACGAAGGTGTCTTCGCCGCCGTCTTCCTATACTCGGGCGGGCCCTTTCATTCGCTGGAGATTCAGTCCTATAACTATACGTAATACGAGGCCTCGCATTGTCCACGGACTAGTCGATCCAGGTGATACAGGAAGGTTCGACCTCCCTGACGTCAGTTAGTCTCCCCTAAACGAAAAAAGGACGTAGGGAAGCGGTAAGGCGCGAGAGAAGCCAACTGTACGCGGCTATCATCGTCTACAACAAAGACATAGAGTGGCGGAAGGGAAAAGGCAGGAAAGCTCTCGGTAGCTCGGTGGTGGGTATTAGGACTGGTAGCATCTAATGTCTAAATGAAAGCACTACGTACTGGCGCAGCTTTAATCAATACCGAGAAAGAAACAAAGAAGAACGAATCATCATTTGAGTACACCTTGAATCGTGTCATAGAAACTACATGCAATTCTTCTATGTTTAAAATAATGACCAGATCAAATTTGCTTAGATCGACCCAGCCTTGGTTCTACTTCTAAGAGCAATTTGGCTGTGTATGATTCCATGGCTCGTGTTCGCTTTATGAATGCCATAACGAAGAGTAGAGGCAAATCTTCACACAAGTCGCCCGCCGAAACATCACGAATAGAAAATAAAATGAAAGAAAAAAAATCCAACTCAAGCTGATTCAATTTGGTGTTCGTCAGTTTAAACTTCGTATACTTACACAGAAGCTGCGGCGGGGATGGAATATAGAATATGTTTGTATCCGCCCTGAAATGCCCTGGTCTGATGATATAGATAGATTCTTCGGTCCAATATTGGCATTGGCCGAAAGCACACAAAAGCTGCCCGTTTGCGAGGCCAAGGTTGTGTTAGACCTTTCGAACAAGCGAGGTCAGCTACTTTGGTATGAAGAGAAAATAACACAAAACGTATTCCATAGCATTATCCCTTATGGCCACATAGGCCTAAAGTCTATCTAAGATCTATAAAATTCTATATTGTACTACGATGCGATCACCATTCGATCGCGGCCAGTAATCTGATTGTTTGCAGCCTTGATGCATCCGAAGAGTCAAAGATCCTTCGACACTCCGTTGCTGTAACGTACTGTTTCGCGTTTTCATCACTTTCTGTGTACCTGTAACTTTTTAAAAAGTTACAGGTACACAGATGAACAATGGTTTCGGTGTACGTGTAGCCCTATGTTGGAGTAGAGTAGCAGAAAGTCAAATGAAAGCGGAGCATTACAATGATGTCGCAAGTGACCTAATTCTTTACCTTGTCAGCGCTTTGTATTAAGCTTGTACCCCATAGTCTATTGTCGGCAGACCAGCTAGGTAACTTGTACCCCGCCTATCACTATCACCACTGTCGCTGCCGCAAACACATGTAATAGGCTATTTCCGTGGTCTCTAGCGCTAAATAGCCCGGTACGTATGGTACGAGTTTCTTGTCGTCTGCGTTCAAGTGAGCACTTCGGTCAATGCCATGGTGAAGTAGTGACATGGCCTTGGCTCGCACTGCGTGACCTGTGATTCTGCGAGCAGCCACCGAAATATTCCCTTAGCTGATTGGGCAGCGGTACATATGTTCCTAGTGGGCAACCAATAGATAGAATGGGACAGGTAAACAATGATTATTTTAGCGTGTAGCAATACGCTTCGAACACAAGTTGCACTTAGTTGTTGGGTGCAGGTACAGATCTGTGTTGTGATTGAAGTGTGCTTGAATATATGAAATAGTTTATAGTCTGAGTTGTATCCACTATCAAAATGGCAGCCCTCTGCCCAACAAATAAATCATTTTCATTATGGCTGACGAACTTCGTTGTAGGGCACTTATTCCATTTTAACCATTGCGTAAATACGTGAAAACGGTAAGTACATGTAGTAGATTTTTTTAGTTCATTGTTTTGCTGTAAGTGCCTTTTAGTACAAGGACACCGACAGTGCAGACTCTACTTTTTGTCTTCGTTTCTGCTATGAATATGTAGAGTGCGCCTAGACATGACCAAGGCTAAGCCAAGGAGTACAGATAGTATCGTTACCTACTTACAACGATAGACGAAAGCTAGAAGATGAAAATAGAAGTAACAATACCACACTGAATTCTCTTTGGGGTGTAACATGAGACAGGGTTACAATGTGGCTATGGTGGTCTTGGATAATAAGACCCATGAGTTTGAGGTTATTGAAGAGACTAGGCGTCCAGTAGCCTAAAAACAGGTGGGGTATGCCTTGAGGTACAAGGATCCGTCTGCTGCTTCCTATTGTCGTTACTCATGTACTTAGAAGCCTAACTCGCTTTTCTTTCTGCAAAAGGCTGAGGAAACTTCTGCTGGAAGAATAATTTTTTGGATAGTAATATTTGCCGCGTAATCTGTCAGCACAAACAGGGCCCGAAGAATGGCTTGTGTATAAAAAATACATCATTTTTAATGGTCACGATGGCAGCTGGAAGGAGCAAAAAACAGCGGGGGTCCTGGTCTTAAAAAGTCCTAGTCAGCCATTTGTTGAGCCGTTTTCAACGTTCACTGGCTCAAGAAAACAGTGGTATCTGTGACATTGATGCTCTTTGCTTGTCGGAGGCTTTGTACCTTTTCCCGGTCTGCGGCAGCATCTACATGGCTTGGCAAAAGTATAACGATTTGCTTTTCATGGGTCAGCGATTCGGGAGGTTGCATATATCGAGTCCTCATTTGCTGGAAGAAAATGAGCAGAAAATACGGTAGGACGCTTTATGAATACATTTGGTTGCAATCATTTTTCACAGAACAAAATATTTTTTGGCGTAAATAAATTCTATTACCGCCAACGTAAGAGTGACGCGCCGTTAGCTTTTGGGTATATCGATATACAAAATTAACAAAAAGCGATTAATAGATATATTCCATTGGGGTAAGAAGCGAGCGTTTGTTCGTTCCTAAATCTGTCTGTTCGGTGAAAGATCGTAGTTTTGTCTAGTAGCTGGTTTATATCTCAAGGTGACCCTAGTTACTTTGAGTACTGATTAAACACACGTGAAAGCACTAAATTCCTCCAAAAAAAGTACTGCCAAAGCGGCATGTCGCCGATGATGCAAATCCTGTAGACAAATAGGTAAGCTGCCAATGTCGTCAAGACGCTGGCTACCAACGTTAAGTTGCACCGAGTATTGCACAAAGTCTTTCCACGCCCTTTGCGTAGATAGTATTCCATGCGACGCAACACGTCCTAGTAATATAAGAAATTAAGAAACTACAATGTTCCGTACTAGTTAATTGTAAATGACACGTTTTTTTTGCAGGGAATACAGTATGATATGTAATGTCGTTGTCTCTTTAAAATGAAGCAGTCAGACTAGAAAGCTCCCTCTCTTTACTGGACGTACGTGCCGGTAGAAGCTACGTAGACGGGCGGTGGTCGAGGAAAATAATTAACCTCTCAAAGCGCTCACCTTGAAGCACAGAGTACGAGGGGGCGTTCGCTACTAATGCATTTGGAGTTCGTCATTAATAATGCGTATCTAATGAGTAGAATCCTTCAGTGGTAGTAGAGGCCGGGGCTAGCACTACACAATCCGTACGGTTTTGGGTAGCTTCTAAGCAATTATATTTCGCAAAGAGATTCAAATCAAATCTGTCGGTTCACGAAGTACAAAGCAACCCAAAACAGTCGCCATTTAGGGAACGAATGTCGAGGCTGAAAACAAGAATGGAAGCAGATATGAGCACAAAATTTGTTAAAGCACGAGATCTTCATTTTTGTTAGAGCTTTAGCTAACTTTTTTGGCTATTCCTACTATGTGAAGAAGGCCTTCGAATCATCTCTTCGGTATAATATCAACGACTTGTCTCCACCAGCAGGTCTAACGTTTTGCTGGATTTACCTGAGTTTTTCTCCGATAAACCTGCGAAGCTCTAGAATAACAATAAGCCGTAGTGAACCTCTGACAACGTTAAAGTGCTAACTAGTAATAGCCGCTTTTTCATGGCTATCACGGCAAGGCGCTCAGAGACATTTGTTATTGATACGTACCCAGACCATTCTCCACGTTAGTCGTGCTATAGGCGGAACGCAAATATCGTCACTCATTTGGATTCTATTACGTGAATCGAGGAAAAATCTACTAGTGTAGGCATACGATTTAATCTGAGTGAAGTTATCCGTGTGAAGTGAGGTGATTACCGATTGAATCCTAATGTTCACGGATCTGTCATGTATTTTTTTGTAACTCGTTCGTGAATGATGCCCGTCAAAGAACGAAATAAATTTCACTAGTAAGGCTTCTTTTTTTATTCCTTGAACTTTCCAAACGAGAAAAAATTATATATATATATATATATATGTATATATCCAGAAATGGAAAGTATATCGTCGTAACTTATGTTACACGTTAATACCGTAAGGATATAGTTCTATTTCTATGGAGACTGAGAGCACATCGACGCGCCTAGAAAATATTAACGATTTAAAAAAAAGAAGCTACACTGTTAAAAAAAATCCGTAATTTATGTCATTATTTTGAATAATTCTATTTACTATTGTGGAGGTAAGAGAATATATCAAATATACACAATAAACCTTGATCAGATGGGCTGGAAGACGAGTAGCGGTAAATTCATTCGCACTCTATCAAATTTTAATCTGTCGATGGGAGAAGATTTGAAGAATAGGACAGTATAGCGCGTGTGTGTATAGATTTATATGATAGAAGAGGCCTGATAATCATAGACTCTTGCAGATTACTTTAAGCTTTTGTAAAATTTACAACCGTGAGGCTATTACGATTCACATGCATCCAAAGTCTATAATCTTCCCTTACAATTAGAAACTAGCTTAACCACAAGTTTCCTCTACGTAGACTTTCAATGGATGCTGAATTCGACGTTCTGCCCTTGCCTCATCTTCTCTCTGATCAATAAAATGCGTAGGGCTTTAGTAAAGCAATACGAACGTCTAGGCCGCTTTTTGATTGTTAAACATTAGCGCTGTTTGCTCGCCATAACATTGAAACCAAATTTGCATCGATTTAAATTATACGCTATGTTGCAAGGGCCGGTTTCAACTAATTTTATCTACTAGAACCAATTTTCTAACTTAGTCGAAAGTTCCATCAGAACGTTAATCCCATCATGCAAAGTTTATTGTAGAGCTAGACAAATCGTATGCCAAGCAATAATATGGACGCACGATAGCCATTAGCTTACCTAGAATGATTTCAATAATACCGTGTTGGCATAACCTGTTTGCATCTACAATGGTCATCGTCGTTTGGGCACTGTATAGGCTTATGTTATGGGATTTAGTTTATAAGCCTAAGTAGACACATTTCTCGACATTTTCAATTTGTGTAAAAACACCTACTCGATTTGTTAGTGCGGCCTACATCCGTACTTTGATTCAAATACGTCTCGTTCAAGGTCTGTAGATGACGATCAGAAACATGATGTTTTTCTCATATTGGGCGCTTAGAGTGGCGCTATAATCCTTCGCCTTATATCGTGAATAGAGATCTATGAGGAAACAGGGCAATTTATTGCATCTATCTACAGCTTTACGTAATGCTATCAAGGTCAGCGGCACGACCGGCTGCTTTATAGCCTGCATATGTAAATCTATCCAAAAACAGAGTCCCTAAGGCCCGTACCAGTTGTGCATGCTGTTAACGAATTCTATTTGCACTGGTCTTAACCGGGGTAAACTTTTAATAGAGCATTAGTTAGCTGTTTAGTCGTGCCTTAGAGATCCACGTATGTCTATAAATCCATCGTGTGTTAGAAGATAGATTGCTTTATACCGGTCGGCCAGTCAATCTATTTCTAGCTGTTTACCATAGATCTACCTCGTTGCAGTCTTACACGGGCTTATGATCAGTGAAGTGGTCTCAATCTACGTAACCCTATCTATGCGTAAGCAGCACAATTTTAGCATATTGATTGGTAGAACCGGACTTCAACAATACGCTCGCGCTTGTAACTTTACCATTAGTTTCGTTGGAACGTTCTAAAGATAGTTCCATTCCTCTATGTTCAAGTCTCGCCCAGATTTGTCCGTAGACACGATAACATATGGGCTGCGAGCGCTCCGTGAGAACTATACTACTCAACGATAGTTTTTCGATTACCCATTTTCTGAACTATCCCAGCGCTGAAACTTCCCAGCGTCGCTTAAAGCTCGACTTACGACTAAGTTCTTAGCGCTACGTCCACTTTCCAAGTGTTATTTACAAGCGGGATGACAAAGCGTAAAATCGTCCGTATAAGTCAGTCGGCTTTTTGAAAGATGGAAATGTAGCATTCACGAGTGTGTATCATATATCTTGTTAAGGACGAAATCAAACGCCGACAAGTGGCTCTAATGGTGCAGAAGGTTTCGAAAATTAGGTCACGGGTGAACGCCTGCTTTGTAAATGATACCAGCCTGTTTGCGAAGAGCTAAATAGTCTTGAACACAACTTGTTTTAGGCGACCTATTACAGTGACAACGGACGAAAACATGTTTATACTGTAGAATGGTTGAGTCACTGTCAAACAGTTCGCAGGCGAGTTAGACATCTCAGAAAAAAAAAACTCACGTTGCCCGTATTGAAAAATCATTTTGAGACGCGAAGGTTTATAGCACGAATTGTACCGAAGTATTTTTTTTAGACAAAGTCAGACCCGTCAATAGCTATCTCCGGAAAATCTTGACGCATTCGAAAAGAAAGCCAAATTGTCTCTGGCATGTCATTACAGGCAACGGGATGTCGTTGTATGGACGTAGCTTGGAAACAAACACGTAGCCGCTCCAATGCAGCTTACGTATTGAACATAAACGCTACAAAAAGCTGCAAAATTTACTTCCAAAGTCAAGCTCCTTTTTACAAGGCCTTTGGGGTTTCGCGGAGTTCGATATTATCAATTCAAATCGAATAGTTCTACCGAAACTAAGAAGTATCATTAGAGACGATTTACAAAGATTGTATGCTGCCGTCGAACAAAAACATTGCCCCAGAAGAGCGAGCAATGGCTCTTCCACACCGACTCGCACGTCGCTACTTCTACTGCGTTCTCTGCAGAAAGCTCAACGCGTGCATTGTATCAGGTTCCGCCCTAACTAAATACGAAACTTTGTGACTTTTTCGTTTTTCTAAAGCTCAACAGATAACTGGAAACAAAACGTTTTTAGCGTAGTTCCGTAATTTCTGAGAAAAACAAGGAAAACGCTAATGTATTTTCCTAAAGCTAAGTTTTAAAACAGTTTTAATAACTAAAACGACGGACGGCATACGCGCATTGAGTCTAGTGGAAGCAGAGCTTGAACAGGACAACCGCATCGATTGAGGTGCAGGTAATTGGCGGAAAGCCAAAGTCTCATTCTCTCTCAATTCAGTCACTAATTATTTATATACAAACATGGAAACGATCCGATGAGTAGTACTACAATATTCGCTTGCAAGTTTAACGTGCCATTCAGGCCTTAATTAATTTTTTAATATGAATATTTTACTGTTGTACAATTACATACATTGTTACAATGATGTAGACCGATTTAACGGCCTGACGTTCGACGTGCTACTATATCACCGAATTTAATGATTTGTTGGTGAAATAGTCCGGACTATTATTCTACGAAGCGTTCCAGAACTTGGATAAACTTAACAAGCTCTGTGATTCTCATTGTATCGTCGGCGTACCCTGACGTACGCATACAGCCTCCCATAACACAGTCACCTGCCGTACCAGCTCTCGCCAGCTGACTTCAATGTTACAGTTTGTCAAAGGTAGTGGAAAGGTTGACGGCGCTTCGGACGTTTTTTTTTCGAGATTTGTGTTATACATGTATAAATATTAACTCAAGAATAATAGTTAGACCATACATAGAAATAAAAATTCAAAATCAAATTTTGTTTCAAAAAATAGACGATCCATGGCTCTTACTTCTTTTTACAATCTGAAAAATCCTAGAAACGATAGCGAGCCTAAACTTACTATCCCTATTATCTAGTACGGCATGTGAAAATCTGAAAGGCATGATGCACGTATTAGGCTAAATGCATCTTTTGTATGCCGAAAGTTAAGAGCGCTTCGGTTCAAACCCAAACGACTTTATAGCTAGTCGTTATTCTTAATATAATAGATTAAATATGAATTTAACGGCACGTAGTAACAGCATGGCTACGGCGTATATTCTGAAAGCAAAATAGCCTGAAAGAAATACAAGGAAGCTAATTACAAAGCTGCACATCTAACTGAATTAGGTCAACGAAGCAGGCCCTTTTCCTTAATGTACTTGTCATTTTGATACAGTGCTAGCTAGCATCGCATTACGGCTCCCCCTTTTTCTTCTACTAAGTTTCGCTCAGTTTAAAGGTAGTGACCCTTCTCTGCTTGCAACCTTTATCGCGTAACGTAGGCCCGCAAGCCTCAATAGCAGCCATGTTTATGCCTTTACCCGTTCTTCAGGAGGAGTTAGCTTCTACCAGCGGCTTTGCCTTTATAACCAATCATGCTTTTACAAACAGTACGGCCCCTTCTAGCGTTGACTGCGTTTCGTGTGTAGCAAGCCCATTAGGTTCAGGCTGATACTCCTGCAGGCTCGCATTTCCAATGCTGCTACCACCGCCGCCACGGCTTAGGCTTCGTAGTCAATTCCTCAGCTTGAAAGCACTCAGGATGCACCGGAAGGCTAGCTACGTTAGGCTTCCCAATTTGGTCTAAGTTGCAAATAAATTACGACTTATGTTGATGACGCGCCAGATAGAGAAATAGTCGCCCGCGGCTAGCTGAAGCAAGTCCGTAAACTAGAAGTATTCGCTGTAGTAGTTCTGCTATTGAGAGTCGTTATCCTTCATTTGTTAGTTCCCCTTCCTTCTGTCTTTTAGTGCCTTGTCTCTTCCGGACTACGAGTATGGGGACGCAGTTGGCAGCCGTGGCGTCGGCTGAAGGTTACGGTGGACTTGAACGAAACAGAATTCGTAGTGTTAACAGGCGCAATGATTTCACTACTGACAGTTTCGGCACTCGCTCGCGCTGAGTAGCGTAAAGCTGGCAGTCACGGCATTAGCGACGTAGGCTGTGGCCTTGCGGACCGCCTTAGCGGATCCTGTTTCTATTTGCAATGTACAAACTTGCATCGTTCTATGTAGAAATGACCGTCAAAAAACCTCGTACAGGACAAACTGTGACAGGGCGTATATGGTTATACTAATACTCTTAGCCAGTTAGCTTCTCAATATATTTAGCTCCTGGTCTTGCATTGTTTACAATGTCCTTGGAGTTGTCGAGACAAGAAACAATCCGCGGTTGACTCTCATATTGATGTCGTTAATGTAACCAACAATCACCAGCGGACCACCAGAATGATCATAGAATAGACTTTGCCAAATCGTCGTCAAACGTAGTAAAAGCCGCTGTTCAACGGTTAAAAATCCCTGGCTGCTTAGAAACCTAAAATAGGACAAGCAGCGAAAATTAAAGCTCGTTTGGTATCGTCATCAGTATTAGGAACCAGAGGCTAGGCAAAAGGAAGAAAACAGTTCACTTTGTGATAGGGCCCGTCAGTAGGCATCTGCGTGAGGCCTAAATCTGTCAATACTAGAAATACGGCTGCAGTGCGGTATAACCTGCCCACTCAGCTTTTTCGTTAATAAACTTCGTATTTATCCATCTTCTGCAGACTTAAAACGGATATAGAAAAAGCATTCTGGCGCAAAGGTATCGCAGGTGGTCATCGTCTGCACATTAGGTCACCAGAGGGATGGTGGCATTCATTATCTTTCGCACGATAAGCAAAAGAAGAGTTAGCAGAGGACCCACCCGAGAATGACTAATCTCCCTAATGACCTAAGAATGACTAATGAAGTTTGAGACCCAGAATATGGAAGGATTGTGCCCTGATATTAGGGACATACTTATTCAGATACGATACGTGCACGCATCGAAAATAAGCGACTTGCGCTAATCTTCAATATCCAATATCCACTCGCCAATAGGCACGAACTGTGGAATCTACTTTATTATAAATTGAACTTAATCAATGCGTCAACGTTGAGATCGCTGCATTCTCTGCATAATCGCAAATCATCACTATGAACATGTAAATGGCTTTATACAATGAGGAAAGTTCTCTAGCTTTTGTTAGGACTTATGTTAACGGGCTTCTCTTTGAGCAGAAGTGAATTTCACTGGTCAAAAAGTTTATCTATACCGGTTAACACACTGTTCCAGTACCAGAGGAAGTATATAGAATCATTTGAAATACTTTGTGTCATATGGGTTACATGAGCTTACATGGGTTGAGCTTATAAAACGAATATAGGTGATTTGCCAGGTGTCCTAAAGATTGTAGCAGAGGGCAACGATCGGCATGTCTGTCACACTTACCCCGTATCTGAAATACCCACACGTATCGCTAATCTACTAAGAACCTGGTTTTCTGTAGAGTCCCTGGTGGAGTCCGTATCCGTCAAAGTGGGTGGGTTAAACGGGTTACTCTTTGACACAGTTAAAGCAAAAAAATCCCATTAATCTCCGTGAAGCGTTGCTTCGAGTTCCTAAGTTGGCCAAGGTGTTGAGGTAGGTTCATGGGCAACAGTGACGAGCCAACTAAGAGATTCGGAAGGTTCATATGTGTAGTCCCGCTGCTTTTCTAAGGAAGGAGGCTTCGACTCCATTTAATTTTTCGAGATTTTGCCACTGCAATATCTTTCAAATTACGCATACCCTACACGTTGCAATCAAAATTGCCTTGAAGGCACTTGAGCTAAAGGCAATTGCAAGGGACAAACGACGAAGCCATTTGATCGTCCGTGCGGCTAATGCTGCCTGAAACTTTGAGAGCCATGCTCAGCAAAACTTCTACCGTTCGCGGAGAAAGACAACCCTAAGTATGGCTTAAATGCACCAGAGGCGCCGTAGCGAGGTATAAAATATCAGTGGCCGCTGTTCTGTTTCCTTTTCTAAACTTCATCGCTTCTGTTTTGGTCAGGGTTATGGTCAGCCCCAAACCCGTGGCTGTCGCGCGGAGCTGGGTTAGAGCTTGCTGCACGTGAAATCTGCTTGACCTGCATATCGCTAGGTCGTTTGCATACAGGATGACTGTGACTAATTTCTTCAGCCCTCTTATTTAATCAGAAAGTCTCTTCAGCAAAATAGAAGTGGTCTCAGTCGGGCCAGTGGTCTATGTCAAGGCGGCATTTCGGCCGTTCCGTCGCGTTTAGCGGGTTGTGCGGTGTGACCAGTACTCTCTTGACATCGGCCATTTGGATCTTTCACGCTGTTTCTGTGGAGCATTTTCCCTGAAACCCACGTTGCGGATGATATATAAATAGCTACTTAACCTTTTAGTTAGCAAGTCAAAGAGCAGCGTATAATAAACGCCTTTTACCGCCATAATGACGGCATAGCTAGATCGTTCTTTCCTTTTTGGAGATTACTTACAGAGTAACATCTCTTCCCTAAGCTGGAAGGGTACAAGATGTGTATGTAAACATCCATTATTAAATCGTACCGTCCAGTAAAGTGTCCACATTTGGCGGCACATTCGAGATACCCGTTTCAGACTCTATCTAGATTGACAGCTTCCTTATTGCATAGGCTGGCAGGGCCCTGAATTAGCTTTCGCACTGTGAAGTCGTGTCGAAGGATACCGCGTTATATTGATCTTCCTTTTTCCCATACAGCGATGAAAGAAAGTATTGCGCGTAGTACTGTATTCCTTAACGCAAACACCTCCAGGAAATAATTTGTGAGGAACAAGGGGGTAATCAGGCAAGCCGCCGAAGTACCAAAACGCGTTATACGCTTGTATGCTTGACGTGCTGCATTAGCGATAAAGCGTACAAAGGTATTGTTGCCTTTATGATGCATACGTTTTTCATAGACGCTGTTAAAAAGGGAGACTAAAGGGTAAAACTTGAGCAGTACCTTGGCCATGAACTTGAAGGCTATTCAGGCCTTAAATATAGTTGAGCCACAGCCTACGCTTTCCGGAATTTAGGGGAAGACTGTACTGTAGGCTGAAGATTTTCGACTAGATGCTGCGTAGAAGTTGCGGTATATACCACATAAGGGTTCAAGGAGAACTTCGTGAGCACATTCCAGAAGTTTATCTACATCCGAGCATCGCGACGGAGCGTGGCTTTCGACAGTCGGTATAGTTCGACTTGGTCGATGAGGTCTACCGCTACCGGTATGTAAGCAAATGCTTGTACATTCTGATAGTGAATGATTTTCACCCTTAAAATTTGTCGTATCTTTGATTAAGCATGTCATCAATATGTTAAGAAGCCCCAGGTAGGATTGAGAACCCCAGGAAAAAGAGTGTCCAGATAGGATTGATCACCCAACTGTAGTTCGTGTGTTTTGAAAAGCCATAATCGCGGCCCGAGTTCGGCTGGTCGTGGTAAAAATTGAAGTCGCCTGCAATGACTAGAGCAGAAGCAGAAGGCCAAGATAGCGCTCCCAGTCTACTGAAGAGCTTCTCCACCAGTAAATATGTAGGTTTCGAATCAACCGGCTGGACAGAGGCCTCTGCGAGACTAAGTCGCTGGCTACGTAACGCAATGACGTTATTGTTTATTAGACACGGCGTGAATCGCCTACGTACGATTCAGGGAAACGGAAACATCTCCATTAGGGTGGTCGAACCCATAGGTTTTGCTTGCTGCACAGTGGACGGATAAATAAAAATACGGTAGATTTAAAGCGCTAGTTGCCCAAGTCTCTGTTAGCGCAAGGACGCCTATACTGGCCAAGGCTTTCGGAAAGAAGAGCTCTCCTCGAACATTCTTTTTGTATCGCACAAACAAACTATATCGCGTCGCTTGTGGACGCCATGTTACCAAACCTACCAGTATAGGTAAATCTTCATCATATATTAAAAATATAACGTCTTTATTTACACAGGTTATGTAATATGTTATGTATAGACAATACTGTGTAACCGTATATTATTGCCTATGCGTTTACTATAGCTAGGCATATTAGTGAAATCGTTTATAGATTACATACAGACTTTCTGAATTATTTTCTTCAGTCTGTGTAGGAAAGGGATTGTAAAGACCCTATGTTCGCAACTGAATCCTTATCTACATACGTCTTTAACGCGACTGATCCATTCACACTACGGTCTTATAAGTAGCCATTAAATGCACACCACTTTCGCGCCAGGAGAGTCCCCACCACCTTATCTGGTCCAACCTCGACGCGCGAAAATTGAAATAGACATTATTATTAGAGCCTTGCGATCAGATTTACTTATCACATAAAGCCACTTTGACTAACTTATAGTTAATCGTGATCAAGCATAGACCCCAAAAAATAATACTAATAATCATAATAGCTTGTACTGTGATCCGAAGGTTTCGCGAAGGCTGCCCCTTTATTTTAAGGGTGTTGACTTTAGTTTTCGTTCCAGGGCCACCAAAAACCTTCAACATATTCTAAATGTCTAATTGGTTACGCACGATGGCGAACTGTTAGACCTTACAACTTTGAACAATAATGCTAAATCCAATTATTGGCATACGAGTTTTAATCAAATTACTGAATTTTGAAGTTATATTTTGAATCGGTGAAAGGGCTAGGCGAGTAAAAATACAGGAGAGGTCCTAGAAAGAAAACGTGATTAGCTGTTTATGCAAAGGGAAAAGCCTGTGCCGATATATATAAGAACAGTTTTGCAAGGAATAGCAACATGATCAGAACTATTTTCCTTTTGGCATCACTGTAATACACAGATATATTGAAAGCACTTGGTGCTCTATAATAACTATTTTATCCTGATTGCCGACAAATAAGTAAACTGCCCCATAATTTAGATTAATATTATTTTTCCCTATTGGGTTCCTTCACGTTCGCTTGTTTATGTGTCACGTTTCTATTATTATGATTACGGTAATAGACTTTCTAGTGGATATATTACTAATTTAATAATTCAAAGACAACAAATGTGTGGAGTTGTTTGATTTAAATGATATATAGTTGTTTGTGATATATGCAGCTTATTTTCATGGGATTTTACATGACTTATTATCTATTTTGTAGTAGGTTTCTTTTTTATAGCGAAATTCTACCTACAGTAAACCTACCACTGCCGGCTAATTTGACTACTTGTAAAATTTTTCTACAAGTTCTACACTGTCGCGTTGCCATCGAACTGTATGCCATTAAAAATCGACGTTTGCTTATGAAAACGATAGTTCCTTTCAAGGATCGGTTATTTCGGGCCGCCATGGTAGGAACAGGTCTACACAAAGCGTCGGTAGGTTTACTGTTAAGGGAAATAGTATATATGTTTATGTATAGAATATGCGGGCTATATATCTATAAACGCGCATGTACGCACGCTTCTCTTCCATCGACTCATAGACGGAAGTCGTCCGACGGCGCTCGCATATTCTACAACGCGGACGCAATATGTATGTACCTAAAATTAACATTTTCGAGTTTGTCGGCGGCCTATTTTATCCAACTGAGAATGTCCGGTGACAGACCTGAAAGCATAATACTTTGTGCGATTTCCACATCGAAGAACCGACCACTACTGCCACGGCGGAATTTCGAGAAGACCTTAGTCAAGATTGATTCAATATCAATCGAGTCGTTACGCGGCCTCGTAGCCTTTTGATGTAAAACCTGCTGATTCTGCAAAAATGAACGAAGCGGCTTTCTCTTTAACCAAGATACTTCAGTCTTCTCGATTAAACGCAAGAAGCCTCTTAACAAATTCACTGTATACCAAGGCAAAACATAGATGCCCTGATGAGTCAGCGGCTGAACATACACGGTTTGTACGTACGCTAATTGTTTGCGTATAAATAACCCTCCATATATATATATGTATATATGTAATTGTAGTTTCGTGTTTGGTCGGGCGTAGCTGACTCTATTTAGCCTTACGCTACACCCTAGTTACCTTAACACTATCTGTAGTATTTGCACTGTTTATTCTCAATTGTCCGCCCCGACCCGTCTCATGGCATATAAAAAAATATATGCATATATAGTACACGCAGGTTTTTGAATACCGATTTGAGACCACAATTGTTAAGCTGCTGTAAAGCTGCTTAAAATAAGGGCGCGTGATGGTTTAGGCTATTCTTGAGCTAACGGTGTTACATAGGGTTAGCCGGTTAAACAAATAGAAAACTATATTAATAAGCCGAAAGTGACGTTCTATTTAGACAGATCGGAACAGACAGAAAGCAGCAGATCGGTATTTCTATCACTTCAATTAACAGTCGTTCGCCTCGTTGTTGGCTCGCTGCCATTTCATCGTATCTGCCAGAGACATTCTCCTAAACATGCCGAGACCATTTGGATCCAGTGGTCAATATTTGGACTTTTTAGTTAATAGAAACTTATTTGGGGACCAATGTCCCCGTCGACAGATTGCCAACCTCGATTAATGGTGATCACGTTATTACCTAGGTGTATGAATGTATGGATAGCCCTTCATTAGTCACTGATGAGGCTGGGCAAAGAGAAGGGAACTCCGGTTCGGGCAGGCGTTCATCATCCTTTTGAACCTCTTCAACCCTGGAATGCATTTCCGCCATACATGTTACTTAATCGACTGCATCGAAGTACCTGACTGTCGATAAAGGTTGACCCGTTATGGTGTTCTAGTCGTCATTTTTCTAGAGACGTACTCCTTACGAAATGTGCACGCGTCGGATGAAATTTCTCCATAATATCGATCGTGGCCGTACCTAAATTAGGGCACCGATTACGACCATAACATTCTTCATTATGGAGTCCACTTCTTCGAACCGATGTTCGTTTCTTACCATCAAGGATATTCAGAATAGGATAGATTACAAGCCAACCCCTGATATTTACACACGTGTCGAATATGGGCTTGCTTTTAGGCTGCTCTCATACCAACACATGTGTGTATTAGGTATGGATAGAATCAACCAACTGGGTCAACACTGGTAAACAGCACTGATATACAAGGGTGAGATGCTGAGTAACTTAATTGGCTTTTTCGCTGGTAAAAGTTACAGGTAAATGAATTATGAAGAACGACATGTCAAGTTACTCCTGGAACGCTGGAAGGAAATCATTGATGCATGCTGTCTAGCATTGCAGTCCTTGTATCAAATTTTGGTTTGGAGCTGCGTTTTTGCTTGTGTCTTACTCCTAATTAGCTGTGACTGCTATAATTAGATATATATATATATATATATATATATATAGGCTGTGTGCCTGTGTCTTCTGGCCAAAGCCGTCGTTGAAGCCCTCGGCAAAAAGTAAGGCGTACAACTCCTAGCCGCTGCCTGTTGGCCCTTGACTTCTTAAACCACTTACTGTAAAGACGCGGTACCATTAGGTTTCCGCGGAATAGTGGGTTCAAGTTTAAGCATACCTTTTTTCGTATCACAAAATAACATCACTAAATTAAATATATGCCATTTTGATCGATCATCATTTGCCACCGTTCTGATAACGCCATAATCCTATCGCCAAACACTTCTATGGACTAATACTGCCATGATGAAAGACAACGGCTTTTCTCAATGGCTTTTTGCGATGACAGTAGGCGTCCGAATCGATCGTTTTATCAGGTGACAGCAGCCCGTAATGCAGGGTTCCTTTCCAACATTGCCTCCTTTAGCGTCAGTCTGGACCTTGCCACAGACTATGAGGTACAGTCTTTTTCTTAACTTCCTTTTATTTGCACATTGTGCTTGTATGTGGTTATTTTTTTTATCCTCGCAATCAATCAATTCATAAATATTTCGATTGTATCGCATCTCCTGTTGAGCTCCGCAGGTGCAACTATAATCGAATGATTTGTTTTCGGCCGATTCGTGCGATTTGGCCTTTTTTTTTTTCTCAAAAAGTTTAGAATTGTCTCTTTCTACTTGCTTGGCGGTAACGTAACTTTCACGATCATTTTTACTAGCTGTTTTCTAGTTGAAGTGACCAGCTTTTTCCAGCTAGTGAAGAGCCAGCTTTTTCTTTTTTCCAATGACGCATTTTGATCGCAGACAACACATAGCTAATACGTGTGGCATATGTGTCTTTTTGTCTTAATAAAATTGTAACAGATGGCAAATTGTTTCGGATATCTAGCGCATTTCAAAGCTTAGCTCTAGCCTACATTTGAAAAGAGGCATCTTAATAATTTAAGAACATATATTTCTATTAGATCCTTGCTTTCAAATGGCGCCATACGTCCGTGTTATCTGAGCTAGGTAACTTTTTAATACTTTTTTCGACAATCGTAGCTTTTTGAGTTGAGATACCTCTTTGTGGTCAACTTTTGCGTCGCTGTTATCAGCATCACCAAATAGATGAATCTTAAGTGCCCTTTTCATGGTTACACTGACCATGCACGTAGGCACGTAACTGCGGTACATTTCACTCTAATTACCCTGATGTTTAGCAACTATCACTAAGACAAATAATGCATGGTAGATAAAGATATGGTAAAAAAAGATCCTTTGTGCATTTAACTCAAAATCATTGCTGGATAAATTAATTTATTTAGAAGTTGATAGTTAGAATAAAGAGTTTCCGTTATCATGTCTGTTCCACTGTAAAATAGCGAAGGAAACATAAAGATTACAAATGATCACTAAGGTGAGCTGAAGCTAGTCATTGTATATAGCGATCAAGCGAATTTAACAGTAAGTTTAGTCATAAAATATATATGGCCTATATGGGCGTTTGTTGAGATATGATGCAAATTTACAGGAAAAATCGCTATTTCTGCTGCAAAATGTTTTCTATTGTAATGTTCGCTACGATCCTGTACCAGCCCGCTTTAAACTAGAAGCTAAATTTCTTTTCATAATAATAAAGTAAGCCAAGCAGCGTCGCCTTCTCCGTGCACGGTCAAATTCTTCTTGTTTGCACCGGAGTAAATCGCCTTTAGACCATAAGCTATGTACTGGAGAGAAAAGCCGCTGCCTTCAAGTTTTAGGTTTAACAAAAAGAGTAGAAGGTTTTGCGGTACCTTCAGGTTGAAGGTAGATCGTGTAAATACTTTGCCGGAGGTATAGAACGATGGTTACTATATTGTGACAGAAACGGTGTGCTACTGTTTTTGAGTGACGATGATGTACATGTGAAATAGGCCCAACTGCTAATCACGACGGTCTTCGTATATTATCATGTAAGTCGTTGCTTGCTAATAGCATCTTTTAGGAAGACGAAACGAAATTGAAAGAATTAGATAATCAAGACGTTCTGACATGATAGCCGTCGTTCGTGAACAAGTTCAAGTTTTTTCGAACTATATATACATACGGGTGCAGTTTTACTAACTGAAGCAGGCCCGCCTTACAGTGTACTCGAACTCAGTGGCATTTTTAACTGATGATCTTATTTACAATCAATGGCTGGTACATATACTTCTAAGAATTGGATTACGCTACATGTTGCCTCCAATTTTAACAGCCAGACTGTTTCGAGGTTATTAGGCCATCAACTAATTTCCTTAATGCCAGATCTATCCAGACCCAATCGTGTAGCTTTGCCTGGATCACTGTATTATCAGAGTGCTCGCAGGCAACCGTTGCCATCTAAGTCCGCCTCCATTGTCATACATATAGCATGTACGACAAATATCCGTATATCGTTTTGCCAACATGTACGTGCTTGCAAAATAACGATTTGTGCCTCTATGGTTACGGGAAGTGGTGAATCTGACCAGATCGGCACCGATTGGCTGCTGAAGCACAACAGCAGGAAACGTGAGGAATTCGTTGTTGTACGCTTACGTCGACGCTGCTTGCTTAAGCGTTGACTAGGCGCAGCAGCGAACAGACGCTTCTCGGTAGATCGATTGGTACCAAGTAAAGGTCTGTGCTAGCATCCTGACCCGCCTGCACCCGAACTTATGTATTTATAGCACAATCAAGTTACCTGTCACGCTCACTGCATATATTAAATGACAGGCAATAACCATGGGTGTTGAGCAACCAACGACCTGGTGTTGAAAACCCCTTCAGTGAACCTCTTCGTTGGAGGCTCTCCGACTGGCTAGCTTGATCAATAAGCCTGCAGCATGTATGCGTGACTATGTATGTATGCTAGACGGGGGGAAGCGGAAAAACCCCAACAGAACCCCACCACGAAAGGGTAATGTTTTACGCTTCACGACTGACAAAATTGGTACACACGTAGACGTCTCCGCGAAAACAAGGAATATGTATGCTTAATATGTGCGAGGAAAATCACATGCTGTCGGTTCACATCTACAACTGCCTGCACGCAGTGCAAGCGTACTTTTTTTTTTTACAAAACATTCATGGTACGAGCAAGCAAAGTCAGTCACTTGGGAAAAACGTTTGTCCTAAAATTGTATTTCCTGCTTAGGGAGCAGATATTGGTTTGGAGGCTTCCTTGACATACGCGAAGGCACAGTAGTACGTAGCTTCACAATTATTTTTTCCGTCAAATTCAAAATACAGCGGTATCTGTGAACGACGAGTGGCCGAAATGTCACCGAAGTTCGAGATAGGTCGAACCCCTTTAGCCACCAACCCGTCCACCCCTCTCACTTAAAAGGAGTTGACCTTTTCCAAAATAGATTTTCTTTCTGCACCTGCTGTCACTCACGCGCCCTTTTAAAGGTTCTTTTGCCAAATCGCTAAGGAGTACATTACTCCTTGTAAGCCTGCACAGACATGGGATTCAGATGCAAACAGATGAGCCGTCTGAAGCTTACAATATGCAACTTCAGCATACATGATCTTAGGTTGGCGTGTGCCTTGCCCACTGCATCAAGTTTGACCGGTACAGCAGCTGGCCTTGCTGAATATTCTCTTGAGAATAGAAGCCTGCTGTTTAGTGATTGATATGCTTAATCATCGTTAACTTGTTAATTATAGTTGCTATAATTGACTTGCAACTGACGTTTTATCATATTCGTAACTCTAGGAGCGTAAATTGTAGTGTTTACTGTAAAATCGAAGTTTTTGCTAATATATTTTGCTTTGTTTTTTTGAGGAGCCACTTGTAGTCTAAGATAAAATTTAAAGTTGCTCCGGGTCTGACTAAGGCCGATTTGTTTTGACGGTGTGTTAGAATCTGTTTAAATCAGAGAATTATATGGATTGGTTAAATTATTAATGTTTTAATCATCTGAAGGCTGAAATTAAGATCAAAACTTACAGAAAAAAAAAGACAATGATAGTTTCCTGTTATCAATTTACGTAAATAGATTTTTTGATAGTTCCTAAAATTCACAGTCGAAAAACGATCTCTTCATTATACAGAATGAGGAACTTTTCCTCGCTCCTTACTGGATACTTAAGTGTTATTACTAAAGCGTACGTATAGCCTTAAAATTTCTACTGCCAAGTCCGTTCAGTGGCAACGAAGACAAGGAACGGTGTGCCGGCGAAACGTAACCCATCGAAATAGAACAAGTCGCATTATCATTGAAACAACTCAATTGATCACTGATATTTTGTCAAGCCGCACAATGCGAGAAAACGAAGAAAAATTAGTGACGCAGGATCGATCGAAAAATGAGCTCAGTCACGTTGAAAGAGCTGATCACCTCTATCGAAGGCTTATAAACAACCAAACGTTCTCATGCGCCCGACTCAAGAGGTCAAAGAGCAGAGCAAAGCTGATATTCTGCACTAACGCAAGATTTATCGCAGTGCGGAATTTCTAAACTCGTACCGGGTTCGTGTAGGGACAGACGGCTGTAATACGTTAAAATAGTATAAATACGAGATACCTATGATTGAGCTAAATAGCAGGAAAATGACGACTGGCTAAGTGATTCTACCGTCAGGAGAAAATTCTCGAATGAGTCTAATTATTCGGTGGCAGGAAATGTATGCATATGCCAGAACCGCAAGCACGAGAACATTGCTCGAGCTGGAATTTTTTGGTTCATCATCTTTTTTAAAAAACATTTTCAGTAGAATTCGTTCTGCCGTCATCTGGCAGTACAACTAAAGCTGGCATCAGCTGACGAAATATTATGCTTTTTCAATCATGAGAAAATCGTTTCATAAAGGGATAACTGAGTTCTAGTTGCTTGCAAGATTACATTAGAGCACAGCAATCTATGAGAGATTATCCGATCTAAAGAGCTAGTCCAAATGATGAAGCTTATGCTAATTAACTTACCTACAATTTATAACTACTAAGTTAAGCTCCTATCTAAATTCATTTCAGAGCTTGCTAATCATGAGTCAGTAAACGAGTTGGACCTCCTTTTATTTAATGACAACTAGAATTCCTCGGGTACGTACTGGTACCGATTGTCGAACCCAGTGCCGACGATATCGCCGCTAGCGGCATAGTATTTAAACTCATTACAACCGACTGTGTGCAATTAGTACTCAAGACACCCAAATATATCTGCATCTCATTCACATCAGAAACAATTTGAAAAACATATGCGAGCATGGAACATGGGACTTTGCGCTTGTAAATGACCACTCCCTTGGCCGGGTTCGCAGTAGCCAACGGTATGCAAATCCTGACCTATGGATGAGCTTGTTCGAGATTATGCCTAAGTTCACATTGTCTACAAGGCTTTCTGTCGGAACAAAAACAGGCAGTTTCATGTCCCCCTACAATTTGCCAAACATGAACGGGGCGAAATAAACATTTCTAGTAAATGGACCTAGCTTCCCAGACATAGCGGGATTGTATGGCTAACCAAGATTGAGATTGCTGATGCAAATTAGAACGAAGCAGTAGGAGAGCAGTGGCTTGTATTTTGTCGGGTGTTTAGCAATTTTCACCAACTTGTTCGGATGTAAAAGCAGATTCTGTGCTGGCCTGCCAGAACAACGTGGCGAACTTGTACCCTTTAGCCGTCAACAATGAGCTCTATAGAAAACAAATGAAGTTTAGAGCACAAGCACTTCTATGAAGCCCCAGAAACCCCAGCCGTATCTGTTGCACATCTACTGCGCCAAGACATCCAGGTGGTTTTTAGGGTCGATTTACTTTGTAATAAAAGTAAACGCCAAATATGTTTACAGTAGAGATACTTATGGACAAACTCAACATTAACGGTAACGCTAAATTTGCTTGCATATGAAGACATTAAATTTTGCAGAGTCTTTGAAGTACGTTGAAAAAGGTAGGAGAGTAGGGTCGGAGCATATATGCGGGAGCCTTTAGGCAAATATGGAGCACAAGTCTTTTGATCTATATAGATCTACATAGATCTTCTGTGTTTAACAAAGAAAACAATTCGTTTAAGAAGAATGGTAAATATTTATACGGTTGTATATAACTATGTTTTTTTTTTCTGTATAAGCTGAAGCTTTTCGACATTAGTATCCCCGTAATGAGTGATAATGCCTGTAACACAACAGTGAGTTGCTTATTGAATATAATATGTACCAAGGAGTAAAGAGTGTAATAGTATGCACGATGAGCAATTATAACTGAATGGTAAGGTCACACCTAAGAACTCGATGCCTCTTTAAGTATGCCTTTACGAAACTATTGCCCCATTATTTTTCTACATTTTTCCTTACTTTGAACTTTGAAACAGTTTACTGATCGACTTACGCGCAGACAGGTTGACGAGCGAGCAATTAGAAATAGTAGCGTCCTAGTTATACTCGACATCGGGCATCCTTAGCCAGCCTAGAAGAATAAGCTCTCTCATTCTACGAAGAATAGTCATTTCGCTGGCAGCAATACCTCGTGGTCCCCCCTTTCATCAGGTGACCCAGCATCTGTTACGACGATAGTTCTAAGAAAACGCTAGACCTGCTCTTGTGCTTGCTCGCTCATTTGCTGTTTCTTTTATGCTCTTATCATGGGGCAGTCATGTGCGAATATCGTTTTTCTTCGATCGATCGAATCGGTGGGCTGACTTAGATCACCTGGTTCGCAAACCTGCTAAACCGGTAAGTCAAAGGCTCTAGTGCAGGACCGCCATAGTTTAATGATGACAGTGACAAAGACCGTCGATACCATTCGTGGTACGTGGTCCCATAAGCTCGCACTGGGCGAGGATAACTCGAGTCGGACTGTCGACGTCCCGAAGAACGCCCCGAAATGGGCGCAGGACCAGGACGCATGAACGCAGCCAGCGTTTTCACTATCATCGCAGCCTCGCTGTCGCCGACAAGTCTTGGCCATCAAAAACTTTACTGGCCGACGATTTGCCAAGCCATGAAAGCTGGACACAATTAGAACCTCCAGGTAGAACCAGAATGAACCAACATCAGGTACACGAAATCAGCTCACGAAGCTCTCAGACTAAAAACTGTGTAGAGGCCGCTGTTGGCAGCTCGCCTATGCAGCATTGCTTGCCCGTTCATACCACTAGACTTTTCAGGCAAATGCTGATCGGACGTAGCGATAGTAGGTGGCAGTAAAGCGACAGGAAGAAACCTGCTTAAATTCTGTTAATCACCTCACACCGCATAGCGATATAATGTGATTGTGTGCTATTATTATAATGGAACAAAGCTTAGCTCAACAGTAATCTTAGTTTTTCAATGAATCGAACAATGAGAACTTCCAAGAAGGCAGCACTACGTATAAACCAGGAAGCTTCTCTGATACGGTTTTTTCGACAAACACCATAAACGTTGAGAAAAGGAAAAACGACAACGAAACCATTTTCGTTGTTTTGTAATCTCAGACGCTCTCGTAGCAATACATGGTTACCAAGGATAGAAGCACTAAGTATGAAAATACTGTGTCACTCTATTATTGCTACAACTAATGTCCTTACCAGAAAGAAATGCCATATGCATTTCATCATCAAGTTGAATCTCGAAAATGAAGTTGACCGTTTAAAAACTATAATAGTCGTATCGGCATATATGGAGCAGGTTATTAGTGTTTCTAGTCGAGGCAAGAGAAACGGAACGCGTGATGATAAATTCTCAGGGCATTTGCGATATGCCCAATGTGAGGAGAAGCATTGGATTTACAAAGTTACAAAGAATCACGTCGCACGTATTGGCAGAAAACGTGCAAAGCTTTGAACACAGTGAAATGGGCCTATGCCCTAATGTCATCGCTACATGCGCTACACCGGCAGGTTACCAAAGTAATCATCACAAATGATGTTCCGGGCGAAAAGTACTGACTTCCCTTAGCATCCTCTACTGGCCCCTAGCCCAGATCGGTTCAGCCTTCGTCCTGTGACTACTACTACTATTAGCTATTACCACCATTATCAGGCATCTCGTCTTTCCTACGCGCTAACAAATCAATAGTTCGACATCTTCTGTCCTTCTGCGCTACTTTTCTTTTGTCAACGTTCCTTTCCACAGTCCCTCACCGGCGGTCAGCCAGCAAGCGACCGGGCAGGATGATGCGTGGGTCATTCTGAACCTGCCCCCGTATATTCCGTGCTTCCTTCATTTAGTAGCGACAGTAAAGGCGGTAGCAGTTAGCGGCGGGGAGGCTTGGCAGCGCCGACGAGAACGACGGCAACAGTGCGTTAAATTCCAGTGATTACTCTTGTGTTCTGCCATCCCTTTTGTACATCGGTTTTGTACCTATCTCAGTTCGATCAGAATACACTACTATTGCCTTCGTTGTGCTACCATTGATACCGCCACGGCTGCCGTTGCAACTGCGCGGGACCATGGACGTTTTTTTTTTACTTTGGGACTCCTTTGCTTCCTACTTTAACTCGACACTGTACGGCTTGAGCAGTTGTGATAGAACGAGTACATTTTCGACTTTTACAAGGCAGAGATGGCATAAGAGCCATTCAGACGGTCGATAGATTGCTCAATCTCGGAAAAGAACAACGAGAAAAAAGTGAGCAGGACAAAAGAGAAGAAGCGCTAGGTAACGAACAGAGATGAACGCTAGCACAGGGTCCGGCGAGAGTAGGCGAAAGCGTACTGCCAACGGGTTGCACTTACTGCGACTGCTATGCGTTCGCTCTGCAGTGCAGTCGTCGTTTTCGGCTCTTTTCCAGGATTTCCACCGATTGAGTTTCATGGATACACGATATATTCATTGAGTAGAAAATACTTGAAGGTAAGCAAACGATAAACTTGCCGGTGATCCGAGATCAGTACCTCAGCGATCAGCTCCGACCTGCCTCCGACCTCTTCGTCTTCCGTAATTAATACATATTAGTATCAGAAGACTGTTTCTATAGAAATCGTCAGTCTTAAATAAAGTCAAAACAAAAAACTATATATATTTGAGGACGACCGTCACCGATATACAACGTATTAATGGCAACATGAAACCGGCATGATCTTAATAAAAATCTGTATTTGCCATTTCCAGTAATTAGTAACATGTTTCTGAGATATTTGAAAGCGTACCGTTTAGAGGTTTTCTGCCTCTGAAGGGTAGAGGCCTCTGAAGGGTAAGCTCACGTATAAATATCGTACTTCATGCGCGACTTACGCTAAGACTATATTCGTTTTTGTTTTCCTTATGGCCCAGACACGACAAGACCGTCATAACTGATTTCTAATATGGACATTAAAATTTAGATTTTGCTACCTGACAGTATGTTTTTATTCATCATAACAGCGCACACAGGTCAGATGCAAAACATATTTAGAAGTATATATCATATCCTAGTTGTATTACCTTCTTGCAATTCCCTGAGTTGCAGAAACTCATAAAGAGCTCAGCTTTTAGCACACCTTCGTTATCTCGTCCATCTCTCCCTTCAATAACACAAAATAGGTAAGAACTGCACACCAAAGTGGTCGGCCGATACTCAAAGGCAAGCGAACATAACATGGTCAGAGTTGAAGCTCTACTCCTCGACAGATAATGCGTTTACAACGAGGCATACACCTAGAGTATATCAACTGGTATAAGATACCCTTGAATTCGTTGGTGTTGTGTGGATACACACTCGAAGCAAGCGCCGTTCCGATCCAAGTATTCTCTTGCCTACTGCCTGTCATCGTCTGTAAAGATGGCCAGGTTGGCAATAGGTATGATGTCGCTACAGCCTTCCGTTCCTAATCCTTCGCTTCCTACCCAGCGGCACGTATAACATATAGAAGTTATAGGGGTGTATGTTCCATATACAACATATATATATATACATCTATGCTTCATGTGCGCACCATCGGATCCACAAAGCACGAAAGAGATAGTCCAATAGATTTCTTAGAGGCATAGAGCTTAGAAGGAATTCGGAAAGGGTTTGAACAGCTGACACTAAGCCAGAGTGCTGACAAGCTGACGAGGCGAAGAGGTGCGGTCGAGAACTCATAGATGGAAAATCGTTTATACGGCGACGACGACCGAGAGGAAAATGGCGGAAAAGCAAGTCAGCAACGATCATCGACCTCTCAAAGAGCACCAGATATCAAACCGCTGCTGCCTATATTAAGAAGTGAGTCTGAGAGAGAACAGCATTGAGATATCGGTTGGGCTGCTTCTTTTCACGCGATCTTTTCCCAGAGCTGACGTTGTCGTCGCACTTTGTTTTCGATTCAGCTACGGTACAGACACATAGAGAGAGCAGATCCAATGAGTTGAATTGAGACATAACAGGACGATTTGTAAGCGAACCGTCCAAAAGTTCTTTGCACGCTTGTATTCAATATCATGTGTTTACTTATTTCTCCGGATTAAGGGCTAATGCCAATAAAGTGAGGAAAATGCAATGCTTAATAGACAATCTATAGGAAACCGCCATGAAATTTGCAATTTCACTACTAACAATATGAGCCCATCTTTTTTAGGAGAAGATTCTCTGGTGATAATATTCAAATCCAATAAGGTTAAATGATGAAACCTACGCGAATAATTCGCAAATGATCCTCTTGCTACTGGATCAAGGCAGGTAACTACAGTGGCTAAGAAAATAGGTCATCGTTAAGTTTTAGTCGATATCCAATCAAAACCCATGCCTGGTCTGCATCTCTATACGTCTGCCAAAATTGTCACAGTTTTACCGTAGCTCTAGCTAATCAGGTTTCACAATGTGTGACAATATGCACTATCTCATATTGTAGAGCTCAAATCATGTTCCAGGGTACCTTTCTCAGTCAAACAACGATGTATATATTCGAAAGACTAAACGAATTAAGTTGGCAAGAACGTTCCTTTACAAGCCGCTCTACTACGGTTTACGCACCTGTGGAGTCGTCTGGAAAGTGACGTGTCTGGGTTTCAACAGCGTACACACGCAGCAGACCTGTTGGGTTCGATTGGCCGGATCTAGTAGCAAGGTTCACAGTAGTCTCTTAGGTTGGACTCACTGAAGCACGTTCTTTCACCTTTCCTGAGGCCGAACTGATCTGTCGAAGGTGAAGGTGTTGCTACTGCTGCTACTGTTTCTGGGCCAGGCTTGGGGCTAGAAGGCGCATGTAAACCAGAAAAAGAGACTCGCGCGATATATTGCCTACTGACCAGTAAGGTTGCTTGGCAGCTGGTAGTTTCACTGGGCGAAGCTCCAACCGGGAAGTCTGCCGGCATTGGCCTGCCTGTTTGACTCTAAGATAGAGGATACAAACTCATAGACCCCGTCTGCCTCAGGGATACAAGGTCATTGAGCGAAGCTGGCTTCGGAAATACTGCACGAATTTATCGAGGCGCGCAGCGCATAGCACAGCGAATTTAGTCGCTCTCCTGTTTCTACCATTCTCATACTGAAGGCTTTCGCTCTTGGAACTTCTCCTTTGGTCCAACAACCGGTTTGTCTGGCCGGGTTTAAGGTCTCGGCTTTTTGACTCTACTGGTCAGCAGCAATAGTGGGAATGAACGAAACACTGTTCATCCGATGAATTCTCTTCTCGACACCGTTGTTCGGTGGAGCTTCAAGGGAAGGTCTTTATATTGCGCCCAGATCCGTCCGCTAGCTTATATTCGTTTACTGACATTATCCAACCTAGACTTTAGTGAAAGCTAGTTGGAACTCATTGCAAGTGCTAGTGGTATCGCCAACTAAGTGTGCTCAGAGGCCCGCTTTCTAGCTCATTCTGTCGCGAACGACTGAACTGAGGTGAGGTTTTCAAGATACCTGAACGTTAGATGTCGCTGCAAAAGAACAGGAGCATTGAGGAGAGGTTGTGTGTATGAATTTCGGCAGAAGATGTTGGCTGAACGACACATTGAGAGAGCACAGGCTGGCCACGCTCTGCGACAGCCATCGCTATACGCAGTACCTATTGGCTAGCCTGAGGACTCGTTGTTGTCGGCGTGACACTATTAATAGCCCAGCCGTTCGGCTGGCAAATAGAGTGAAATGTGAAAATGAAGTAACTTCGGCGAGCAGAGGGCTGGCCTCGCTGAAAACGTCGGATGGGGAATGCTCTAGAAAGATTTTGAAAAGACTGATTCAATGACGGGTATTTGATATAGACCATGGTGGTTCTATAGCAGATGTGGCGAGAATGTGTGAGGGTCTTACCGCGAGAATTGACAGGACGTCGGCAGGAGACTGATAAGCCTGTGACCCCCGGTCTCTCAGATACAAACTGCTGTTCATTGAAGTAACAAAAAAAAAGATAGTAGCTGCGTTTTGGAAGGTCTATGTTAAAAAATGAGCTTTACAGAACACGACACCGCACTTGTTGAAGCTTGGAACACCGCAGTGACAGCCCGCTATGCGCCGATTGAGAAAAGCCGGTAGCAATAAACATAGTGTGCGATTTGTTCCCACAATGGTTTATTTGATTGCATATGCCTACTTATATCCTAGCTTACAGTTATAACTTCTTCGATGGCAACTATCTAATAGTTGTGTATATTCCATAGAATAGCTATGTCAAAGATAAATGTCTTGCGAAACAAGTTCGATTTCATTTTCGGCGCGGAAATTGCGGGTGTCGTCGCCATCTTTCGAAGTTATTACAATTTTAGCTATATATCTTGGAACAGTGCTGTACTACCTTTGAACTAGTGGAAATTTACGTTCATATATAGATGTAGCCTAAAAGCTGAGTCCTGCTAAACGATATCTTTTTTCGTTAAATGGGAACACTTCATTACGTAGATGAAGATCTCATATCTAATGCTAAATTTAAGGCAAGCACGAATCGCTAAGCACATATAGTAAAAACGAGCGAATTTTTTCTATCTAAAAAGTGACAACTTTTACAAAATGCTTTTACTAAGCCGGAGATGTCGGTGAAGTTCGCTGAATCCCGACCCATATTAAGGCCCATATCATATTTGACTCGAAAACCATTATAGTAAGTTCTTGTTATGTTGTTTATACGGTCATTAAGACCCTGTTCAAACACTCTTCGTCCATTGGCAAACTCATTTTTACAAACAGACCTTTTCTCTTGTGCAGGATACAGCATGCTTTCAGGACAAATGTCGTTTTGGAGTTCGCCTTAACGAATCATTTGTCAGTCATCGTGCATTAAGTAAAGCTTTAAAAAGTACAAAAAAAATCCGTAGATTCGTTAAGTTAAACAAAAATTAACTATTAGACGTAAGCATTTCCTTCGAAGATGCTAAATCAAGCAGATCCGATTAGAAACAGCTTTTGGTTTATCAAAACAACATTATTCTACTTGACAATGGTACCCTACAGGTCGATAAAGGCGTTGGCAAACATTTTCAAATTGTTGACAAATAGTGTGAGATGCAAAACTGACATATAGCGTCTCAGTGATCGGAGACCTGATCGCTAGCCATAATCGGACCTCTACGAGTCCAGTATGCCCATCTCGTCCGATTATCCCGTACCACGTATAGCCGGTGCATTCTATCTCACCGTTTCATGCGACGGTCGTCGGCTTCGAGCAACTAACTGGCGTTGTTTGCTTATTTTACGTCTTTTCATCCGTAAAGCGTTAGAATGTGAAGAGAGACAGATGTCGCTGGGAAGCGAAAAGTAGTGATTAATTAACTGCTTCGTCAAAATAACTGCAGAAATGTTTCATGTTTACCAGCATGCAGTCGACAATATTGCTAAGAAATCGAAAAAATGCACTATGAAGCGGGAAGATCACGCGATTGTTTACGAACTCTAAAGTTCAATTTGTATAATCTTTCCCGAGTAAATGACCGTGGACTCGCTCGATGAGGAGTAACACCTCATCGCCTATTCGAAAAGGCTGGATTTAAGGCCAGTAGGCCCGCCAAGAAGCTTCGGTTGAATGCACGCGTCCGTCTTTATTGGGAAAACCGGGTCGAATTTGGACCGTTCAAAACTGAGAAAACTCTGCTACTTGGCCAAATATTATTTTGCAATTATCAAAAAAAAGAACCGTACCATCGTGCTTCCAGGCGTGTTGGCAAACGATCTTCTGAAAACTGCGCCGTACCGAAAATCAAACATCTGTCAAAAGTTATGATGGGGCTTATGATTTGTGGCAAAGGCACCACGATGATGCATTTCACACAGGGAATACTAAGGCAGCAGGAATATGCTACGATTATCGAGAGCAAGATGGCCTCAGATACGAAAATTGTTCTCTGACGGTAACTACGTTTTCACGCACGATGGGGCGTTTTGCTACAAAATGTTTTATAACCTTGCTACCTCGCTACCAGTTATGGTCAAGTGTTTTCACGGTCTATTTATTCGGCAGATCTCAGTCCCATAGAGAACGTCTGGAAAAGCGTAAAAATCGCAGGCTTGGAAAAGACAGGAAAATGACAAATAATGCAGATCTCCCTGAAAAATCGTTAATATGTGGCAACAGGATCTATTCGTAGTTAGGATATCAGAAGCATGCCCTAAAGAGTGGCGCCAGGTACCGCTGCAAAAGGCGGTGCCATAAACTACGACTGATTCTTATAACTATATCACGTCTTCTGTTATCGGTCTGAGAATGTTTGTCGACCCCTTTATGGATACGTGAGGCGTCAATGTCAGGCAGAATACCATCGCTTTCAGAAGTCCAAAATCGCTCGAAGCTATTTGATTGCTTATTTTTTATTTATTTGAGTCTACTTAATTGAATACGGTTGAGTGTCTTTGTGTACGCTCAAAGAATATTTACATGATACAAGTGGTCGAAATCTCTATTATAAGGCAGCGTGTGTCTGCTTCAGCATATATACGTACATATATACAAAATAGTACATGGACGAATACCAATCCGAATCCTTCGTCCGGCGTTCAAATTATTCTCGAAGCTCAATATCCTCCAAGCTTATTGTAAGGATCATTTAGTGCAGACCTCTACTCCACTATCTCAACCTAACCTCATCGAGACTGCGCAAGCCTTTCGGTAAACAACGCGTTATCATCGCTTATCTGCATCCTTTCGCCTGCCGCATCTCGTCGGAGTGCGCAATACGCGTATCCTATTCACTGCGTTTTTGTTACAGAATCTTCACGTTTTGCCGTTTCTAACGTTACAGTCGGGAACAAACTTCCTTGCTGCTGTTTCTTCGTTGTTGACGATGCGATGGACCAAAGGCAAGACGTTGGCTCTGTCGTTTATTACGCTATGCCACCTGGAGCAGACGAGCCTCTTTATGTTTTGGCCCGCCCAATGCTTCACAGACTCTGACAGTTCAATTCATTCCGGCAAATTGAACCATTCAGCTGAAATAGTTGAAACAGCAGAGGGACGAACGGTGAAAAAGAATGGCGAATGTAAACGGGCGCGAGGTCGGAAGCGTGAGCGAGAGGGCAACCAGAGTCTCCTGGGGGCCAAAGTCTTCACCAGGAACGAGCACGAGAAAAGTCAGTACTTGGGAGAGATCAGAATACACAGAAAGTCGTGGCAGAAAAGGACAAAGGCGGCTCATACCCAAAATTATCGTTGGCCAGCCACGGTTGGTATGTCGGCGAGAACTGAGCACAGCTGATCTCCGGTGCCACTGGGGCTTGCAATCTCTTGGGTTGCGCACACTTCGTACGTTGATGCTTGCCCGCATGCGTGGTGGTTCGGAGTTGTATGAGTATCTCAGAGGTGGTGGCTTCGCTGGCACCGTCGCCATCGCCGAAGCCGTACAACTAGATTCACGAGCTTTTCACTCGACATTTTTTCCCTTCAATAGTGCTCCCCCTTAGGTCTCCAGAGCGTCCAGCTCCCCAGAACCAACGGACTGTAATAGGCTGCTTTTCCGAGGGCAATAAAAGCTTCCCTAGAATCGCTCCCTCTTTATAAAAAAAAGGAAAGCGAGGATGGAGCCTTTGTGTGACGCAGATGGGAAGTCAAGTCATCGCGGGGTATAGTGAATTTAAAGTGAAGTCCATGAGTGAAGCGGATTCGACAGCGAGGAACATGCAAAGTCATGAGAGAAGCGTTGGCGAGATAGCAAAACGAGAAGATAACGCCAAGGTTGTCTACTGATTCAGACGAGGCGGGTCAATCTATCCGATGATGCAGCCCGTTTGCGGCGTGGAGCGACGCAAAGTGTTAGGAGTTGCCGTAGAACGCAGTAAAGGGTATGAAATGAAGCAGCGTACAGGTAGGTAGGCGAAGTTCTGCGAGACAACAGAGCTTAGAATAAAGTTGAATACAGCTTTACGCGAAACGAACTAGCTGAAAAGGGTAGTTTTCATACCTACGTGAACTACAGTCAAATCCTACAGATTCAACGAGTAGTGTAGAAAAGCATAGGGAACAACATATCTGCATCTGGTTCATACATGGAAAGAAGGGTCGCAGGATTATGTTCTAGAGATATCGGAACCCTTGCTTCGTAAAACTAGCGTTCCATCTTACGACAGCGTCTCGTAAAGTGGAATAAAGAAAATGGCTTAAAACTTAAGACGATAGAGAGCATCTGATTACGTTGAGTGGGTAAGTCTTTTTAATACAAAACAACTGCGTGATCGCCGGTTAAACGATATAACGTTATCATGCTGACTTGCGTCACGGTATTCCGTTAAATGTGAAAGCACTAAACGTACCTAGACGGGTCGGCAGGCGCGCTTCTTTTTGTTTTTCCTGAATATGATTATCCGTGTAGAAATCTTCATCTCTATCTTTATGTATAAAGCAATCTTTTAGAACAGGCGTTTATATATATGAACTTCTATAGCTAGGGAGAGCAATCAGTTCATTTAGGGCGTGGAAAAGTTGTTGGCTTTACAGCAGTTATCAGGAAAACAAAGAAGTCGAAAAGCATTTCCTTGAGTGTAACTAATGTGCGCTTATTATTTCCATCAGCAGGGTATAAGTAAACAGTAGTGACACTCTTTATATATGTATATAAAGCTTTGCATAATGATCAACAATTCTAATGCTAAAGAAAATTAAACTTGTATTTATCTGCTGTTTACGTCATTTATCTATGTAAGCGCGCAATGCGATAGAATTGAGCTATAAAGTTTTACAACGCTATTTAGATCTGGTCAGATACAGCCAAAAATGATCTCTTATAATAAGAACGAGAAATGAGATACATATGTCAGAGATTTCTTCTTTCCATCGTAATGGAACGAGCAGGTGCCTCAAGTTAAGACTAGATACCCCCAGGAATATATTTAGGTATTATACATTTGCCATGAAAGCCGCAAGAAGTCCTAAACGCTGTGGGGTCAGCTCCGCTTAGCACCATTTGCTACTTCCCACCGCCTGCTTGTTGATTAACAACCGCGTACCGAAGTTCCGTCAGAACAGTCTGCCGGATATGACATGCTGGAAAATCCAGTCTATTTTAGTCGCTGACCCTCTTTCGTGTCCTGTAGCGGCGGCAACGGCCGCACCCCATTTTCATTCTTCAACTACGAATATCGCCACTTCTAGTCCAATAGGTGCGAGGAAGGCAGGGTTGTTCATATATCGTAGAGAGACAGGAGGATTTCGTCTTTTTTTCTCATGTCTCGTGCCCCATATGAGGTTTTTTTGCGTTAATACAGCAGACTTCTTATGAGACGATACGGAAACGCATGATCTGTCCTTAATGGCACATCACTGACATCAATTAACCGCCACGACAACTAGCAACACAGTTTGCGCTTACTACAGCATCGCTGCCCTAATCATACCACCGCCCTCTACAGGTCTGTCCCCATAAATGACCTCATCACGTATGATGTTTCCAATGAAGGCAAAGGGAAATTAACTCACGTGTAGTTACTCCAAGGCAATATCTGTTATCGGCCGATTATGACAAATAGTGGTCCTCATTTTCCACTCGACTGCCATAAGTAAGAAGACTCGAGACTATTTGCCTCTCTCGAGTACTGTTCAACATAAGGGCATCTTCTTCCAGTAATCCTTCGGTGATAGTTGATTGACAAAAACCACACGTAATCGGTAAGGACACTGTCTATAAATAAGTCTTTATTAAACCTTGCGTACGGCTGCTAAGGCCGTACAAAGTCCTGTCGCGCTTGAGGAAGGGGCGCGTTGAGGCCATTAAGGCTGCGAAATGGGTCTATAGGTAAGAGGGAAGATAAAGCCAAGGCTGTGGATTGAACTAGAAGTTTGTCGGGGGGTTACATCGGTACAACCAGCAACGAGATGAGGACGAACGAGACGGGTTAGATTCGCTCGACGGCGCAGCTTCCCAATATAAGGGGTCAGCAGAGAACGAATAGAAGGGTGCGGTCGACGAAGAAAGGGGAATAGCTATACGGTGAGTTGATAGGCAGATCTCGATCACCTAAACGGTCAAGTGTTGTTTTCCTTTTGTGTTAGTTGATTATTTCGTCGCGGTAAGCCTTTGCCTTCTTTGCCTAACCCACAGAAGCCATTCGGGAGGCGGAGTATCTAACAGACACTGACGAGCAGAAGTAGAAAAGCTTGCAGACGCAGTCGTAAACATTTGTCCCACTACTAGTCTCTACCCGCTCGCTGTCATGATGTTTTTTCCGACGGCGACAATGCTGTCCAGACAACAGGAAAAGTAACATGACAATAAAAAAATAAGGGGACACTGTGTTCCTGCGTGTCTCATCAGCCCTTAGAGGTCAGCTGCATTTTCGTTGCTATTTGATCGGGTACGCCTCAGCAATTAGAAGAAGGACGCAGTCGAGTAGCAGGTATCTAAAAAATACAGTGAGAAGACCAGGTCAGGTAATGCTTGACGTTTAGCCAACACTGGTGCTACCATCGCTATCTCAAGCAGAAAAATCCTTTAACGCCTTTGTTTTTTTCATCTTAATCGTCTCACATAGCCTTATTTTTCGATTTCCGTCGAGTTTTCTTCCGTAAAACCTGCCCATAAACTCGTAGGACACATTGACGCAACCGGTAGTTCTCGCTGGTAATAATATCGATGAGTGATTTATCTCAGGCTCTAGACATCTTATAAGTGGAAGTTAGGGTCTAAGGAAATATCGCCCCCTTGCCGATCCTTATAACAGCTAACCGATAGTTCGTTATATTGCAATAATGTACTCTATAGAATTAGAGCATATATTATATACGCCTACATATCAGAGCAGCTTTCAAACACCAGATCAATTCCGCAGTCAATAGCAGTAGAAGACAGTTCCCCGGTAGAACGCACTAAGACGAAATCTGCAGCCTTCGCTTTTTTCTTTGGCATTTTCTTTTGAGACGATGAACGTAAAGTGGGCAGAATTTCCAGTAAGGCAGGTGACATCAGCTGCAACGGACTGAGAGAGCAACATTGACATTGCAACTCGAGAAAGGCCCCGACTGACAGTAAATGGGAGAACGAAAAAAAAGAATACCCCGCCCCCCCCTCACACAAACACGCATACACAAACAGACACACACACACACACACACAGCCCTCAGATAGACCGGGTCTTCTTTGAGCGTGCTTCCGCCGTTGCCGTAAAATGGTAGCTTATTAGACAAAAGGCAAGACCGACATCATAGCAAAGAAATACTGCCTGGCCATCGACTTCTCCACGTTCAAATGGTCCCCATCAATGGACGGCAATAAAGACGCTATTGAAGACCAATAGATGAGAGATGGTGACGTTGCTAAAGGCAAAACGACATTAGAGAGCTTGACTGGTGCCAGTAAGTTGACAAGAAGCATTAGCAAGGCTCTAGAGAATGGAGCACGGGCTGGAGATTGCTATAGGAATTAGTTGTTCAGAGGTTACAATATTATGTATTTGAGTAAGGAAATAATTACAGAAATGAAAATAATTGTACAAGACAGGTAGGAAGAAATCACCCGCAGCATCAAACCGGCTACTTTCGACCGCTTCCTTACATTACGAAGTATATGTGTGTGTGTATATACAAATCCCATACGCGAATACATTATTGTATACTACATGCCCTTTGCGTATATTTAGGTCACCAGTCATGATCCACCACTTTCACCCAACGTTTTCTCTGGTGGAAAAGGCTCTATGCACATTTGCATTTATCCAGGATTCTGTATCGACGTTAGGCGGACGTGCTTGTGAAACAATTGTTTTTATTTTCTTATGATTAGCAGTTTTTTATGGTAGATATTCCTATACGATGAGCTAATAACAAGGTTAAATCAGGAGGAACAATTTGTTGTTTAGTGGACAGGTGAGTGATTAAGGTGAAGCAAGTAAATATGATGTCAAATGAGGTTTATGTCAACACCGATGCACCACCGTCCTACACCTGATATAGTTGAAATACTTCACGAAAACGTATGCCACCAGTAGATTTATATCGACAGCCAAGAATAGGCAAACTCCTTAAAAACATAGAAAAATTGAGCCCATTTATCGCTGCCGATGTGTTAGTATGTCACCGTTCCGTCAGATAGACAACATGAGAATAAACCAACATTTTTATTGTGATTTGGCTATTTGTCAGACCTTCGAAGGCTTACAAAAGCTAAACAGATGCTCTGAGAGAGCCGAAACGGCTTACAATGTACAATAAGAGTAAGGAAATCTGCACGATTACATTGGGCGACAAGAAGGCCCCACGCCGAGTCAGGGATGTCGTATAGAGCGAAACCTATCAGAGAAACGACCAGGACGATGCTTTCGTATATGGAGGTACTACTTTAACGTGGTTTGTTGTGCTTCCAATGAATCTGTTGCAAGGTTGGTCACTTCAGAGTCACATGTCCATATGGACGTAGCTAATTAACATTCATAGAAAGACCTTTTGTAAGCATAATGCTAACGTTTAGATAGAAAAAATATCATGTTCACTCAAAATTGGCCTATTTGAAGGTAAGCTGCGAATATATGATACATGTAGGATACAGGGTAGAAAAAAAAAATTAGACATAAAAAATCAAAGGTCATTTTGCCAACAGAAATGGTCCCTTAGTAGCCAAGATCCCGCTAGCACCCACGTATCACTGATAATATCTTGTCATACACGGAATCATTTTCAAGTACCTGTAAGGCCAGCACTTTTTCAAATAGTTAAGACTGTAGGAACCTAAACAGGAGTTGAGAAGACAAGAGAAGTACCTGCGTCCACGAAATCGATATTTATATTAGTCCAATTATCTGTACCTATGCTTTATGTGTAGGTAAACAGGTACATTCTAGCCATCTTAAGGGTCTGCTTCTGGCAAAATTCAAAGCGAATAACAAAGGTGAGTCTAACCTAATCAATGTTACGTTTAATCAAATACACACACTTGCTCACCGACAAGATGGACAATAATCGTCTAGCGAAAGCCTTATATCTGTTGATCAACAAAGGCCAGGTACCTGATATAATTCTCTTTTTAGTAGAGCCTCGAATTGCCTCAAACTGCCATACAAAGTACACAAACATACCCACAGGCAGAAAAGACCGCCCTGCTTTGTTCCTTCATCCTGTCTAGTCTCTTCTTCCGATTCGATCCCGCAATAGCGATCGGCAACGACCAGCACACAGTGGCCTATTAGTCTTGTACGTTCCAAATTACAATTCTCTATGCAAAAAAAAAAAAAAAAAAAACTTTTCCAGTAGAAACAAAACATATAATCAATTGTTTCGGATCAGCCCCCGTTCATTTTGTTCATCTACGTTCAACTTCGTCTTTAGATTACTATTCACAGCTGAATATCCGTTATATAGTCTCTTAACCCCTAACAAACATTACTACAAAAGCGGTCGTTGCCGTGGCTACTTCCTTACTAATCTGTTTGAAACGAAATCTTGGCCATGTCAAATCTCCTTTGTACTGTCTACTATGTCAACGATAAAAATCGCGCGGACGGTGAAATTATACAGACAGTGGAAATAACTAGAAACATGAGCAGGACTAGTAAAAAGGGGACTGGATAGGTTAAGCTATCAAAAATCCCTGATGATCCCTCTACCGCTAATACTGAAGACACGGGCCCGCTGACATAGACTAATTAGCGGCTAACTGAAGATCAAACTTCAATGGAAAAGGGCGTTAGACTGACATAGGAGATTATGGAGAATTTTTTACTATCTTTTTTTTAGCTGTTTTAAACCGACACTAATGTTAGTTGTGGCTCTGGGCAAGGAACAACGAATGTATTCGGATATTGGCAAAAGTTAGCGCAGGATCTGCGGGGTGATGGCGTATAGTGGTGTGATAGGGGCAATTACAGTTCTTATTTATTTATTTATTTAGCGTTTGTTAGTAATATTTTAAAGGAACAAAATGCAGAAAGGATATGCAATGGTAATGATGCGTCCTACAGATTTATGCTTAAGGCTCCTCAGACGTGCAAGGTGATATAGGTCAAAGTGGAATGCAGTCGCTTGAAGAACAGTTAACGGCAATATCGGGCACAAAATTTCAAATATTTAGTATTGAATGCGTCGCCAATATTGGTACTATACCATTATATTATCAGACTATCTCGTTAAGGCAAACGAAAAGTAGCTTGTTGTGTGGAACAAAGGCTACTGTTATATCGCCAGTAATTTTTCGTGTGTTTTTTTGAAACTTCCGTGAAAATTCACCAGATCTATGTACATATGCAATCCAAGCGCTCTCGGAAGTCATTTTAGGTATACGATGTTTGTCTGATACATATGTATCAACATACAGAAGTGCATCAATTTTCATAGGTTTATCCACAGGAATATGAATGGAAAACATACTTAAAACTTTGTTTGTTTTGTTATATTATAATATATAATAATAGACTAAGATTTAATGAGTATAGGTGGCGTCTTCTAAAGAACCTCACCAGCACAGAAACAGATGCATCGTAATACGTTCTGGTCAGCCCGGCACTACCCCTATACTTCTACGAGGTACGAGCTTTTCGTTTAAAAATGCCCCAAGCCATATTATTAATAAAGTATAACTGTATCCTGATTGGATGGAGCTAATCAACCCAGGTCTTCAATAATAGTTTTTTTTTTTTTTTTTTTGCTTCTACTTGTAAAACACCAATATTTATTGAGGCTCTACTTCTGACTTTGTCGTGCTTGTTCTCGTTGCCCCCATGATATTTTTGGCTTGACGATTCAGGGCTTCCATCAAGAAATTACTAGATTTCACTAATTCGCTGCTTTTTCTCGTCCTATTTTCCCTCGTATAAGACAGACTAATGTGCACCTGAGAATCGACACACGTATATGTATAACGTAGTCCATTCGCCTTGTAGTTAGGTGTATTGACACGCCTAATGCTAGCGCCGTCTAGGGAACTTTGGCCTTTATCTCGTATATCATGAAATAGGTCAATTTTTTTTTTAAAAACTTATGACGAAGGGAAGTAAACGGGTTGTAATTATTGTCCATTTAATGTTCATTAATCCCGACACTGACCACTTGCAACAATCAGCATTTCCCAATTCACCATTGTTGTTGTTGTTGATGTTATTTTGTCATTGGCTTGAGTGACATCATAGCGCTTCAAAGATAATGAATGCTATACAGTATCATACATAAAAGGGGTTTGATAATCCTCTCCTGATCGACGCGTATAGCGACGTGTATAGCAGTGCCTCGATTGCAAAGCCCACCATGTTCCCGACAACAACACCTTTGCTAAGACTATTCGGCAGCTGCAGCAACTGTCGCAGCAGTAGTAAACCATAAATGCTGTTCGGTTCGGCCCCGTACAAGCATTTGCCCCAAAATTTGTAGGCTGATGGTAAAACAGAGCGCCAACGAAGCTGCCAGCGTCGACGAAATATACACCAGCTGTAACGCTAGCCAACTCCAAGGCTAACACCGCTGTTACCTTTATAGGCTAACACCTGGCGCCCTCTACGATGTCACCATTTTTCGAAAATGAAATCAGTACGATGCTTGTTGCATGAAATTCTGTGCTTCGTATATCTGCTATACCTATTACTAGGTAAATGTAGGACATAGGCGGACTCAAAGGGATTCTTGTTGTTAATATCAGTAGGATGGAACGGTTGAAACTTTAACTTACTGTAACTAATCAACAGCATGTATATATAGATCCATGAATAGGTGTAGCGGGACGACGCGGGCGAAATTCTAGTATCCCTATAGTTTCATTATATCCATTCGTTAGAATCGGCGTTCACAGCAGTATCGTATAGTATAAAACACATATTTTCGGAATACATTTCGTTTACTACTATGGATCTGCCTGTATGGCCCCCATGTCGCTCTACAAGCCATTACAATGGTGGTCATCAAGCCGTCATGACCCAATGACAGTGGGCTCGATTCCACGGGTTAAATACCTGAGCTTAATTTTAAATAAGATTTTTTATTTATTAATTTATTTTAGATGCTCGAATCAGATTTTCTAGTTGTGAATAGCGACTGTACTTCATCTACCTTGTGACGCGCCCCGCGACAACATAACAGCCTTTGGTTATTTGTCCAAAAAATCGTGCGCTGCAATCAATGCTTGCTACTCAACCCCTATACCGCATATGCTGGTGACTGCCCTCATGGTGTTTGTCGTATGCAGACCATATATGTACGTCACCATATACAGAAATACACTTGAACTGCACAATCCTTTTACTTAACTTAAAGCTGCTATTGTTATGCTGTTACGCGAATCGAGCTGAACTTACGTACCGTACGCTTCATGATCGTGATTTTTATATGACTTCTTTTTGGTATAATTTTCTTGCTATGTTATGCTACGCCTCGTCCTCCACACGTTCGGCGCTCTGCAACAACAAGTGTTTCAGCAAAAACCATTGAACGTCGTGGAGATAGCCAGACCAGGAGCCTTCCTTACACACGCGTCACAAGAAAATCTGCATTGTGAAAAAAGAAGCCTTTTTTCTCCTTCTAAATGCAGTTGAAAAAAGCGAAGCCATCGAAATTTTAAAGAAAAGTCTAACAAAAAATAAGGCATCATTGCTTTTCTGCATCTTGAACACTAGTCAATTCTACCGGCTGTAATTTGACAACAAATAAAACCCACCCTTTCTCCATTCGTATCTCTTCTGTAATAAGCTGAGCACAAGTAGCAGCTAACGGATATAATAATATTCACGCAATTTCTACATTTACTGGAGTCTACTGCTACTCCCAAAAATACATATATGTAATTAAATGGTATTCTTTTTTGCTCACTTGGAAATATTTAGAAAAATTATCCGGTTACTTTATATTTCTGCTGCTTACTGTTGTACTTCATTGATATCGCTAGATCAGAAACGTTCAAGACGTCCTATCTACAACGATCACTGTCTGTGGCGTTGCTATAACCGAATATTTCCACGGATCTCATTAGCAGCTCGAACCTATAGTACAGCAAAGTTCTTCAAATAATACTCCGCTTTAATTTTGTTAGAAATGTCATAAACTTGACAGGACGGGGATGTCTAAGGTGTCATGAACACATAGTCTGGTTAAGCGTAGTGGTCACTAGCTTGACCTGCAGGAGGAGCTTATATTTGCTCTTATAGGTTTATCACATAAGGTCTTAGGAGAACATGAGTCATAAATGTAGTGACATACGGAAGACCGTTGAACACGGATTTTATATATCTGTATATACGTACGGCATGCTGACATCATACATATGAGTGTTAATTAAGTTGTTTATTTTTATGCTACATAAACTAGCTTCGCAGACTAAAACCGGGACAATTCTCCTATAGCTAAAATTGATACTAAATAATAGGACTGTTATACTGCGCTATACGTGCACCATTCATTTCTGTTTAGTCTTTTTCAAAGCTTCCATTTCAGCGAACGAGTGACCAAACGTGTAGGTCTCAATCAATTGTGTCAGACTACGCACTATTCTCCTGAGCAGCTCTCGTCGCCGATTTTGTGCTGCCGACGCACTGACCTCGGCTCTGCTGGGTTTCGCTGCCTAACAACCCCCGGTGACTGTGAGGCACAATGTGCGACGGCCGTAACAGCACCTCTCGATAATTTTATCGGGCGTCGAAAGATTATTATATCTTCTATCGAGTTAGGTAGACAGTAGAACGAAACAGAGGGTACCTTTACCGTTGCGACAACGAACCGACTTGGCTCACCGGTCGAAATCAATACACACGTATTTTTTCCTCGATCTTTTTGATAAATTTTGTGAATGCCTGAATTTGTAAAGCGGATAACTTCTTCCTTGAAGTTCACTTGGACTTAGTCCTACGACTTAAGCTTATATCTTTCGTCTACTTATAGTTTTTTTTTTATCGAACCTGCGCTTGGTAGAGAAGCACCGGCGCCATCAATTGTTGGGGGGTAGGGTATTGCAGAGATTGCCATCGTTTGCAATCGGCCATGAGCTCATACGGAACGAGCTCTGGACCACATGGTATTATAGTTCGAAATATCGCCTGCGCACTCAGTCGTATATAAACAATACCGATAAACCAAGAACGGACGAAACGGACTGTTGTATGGGCCTCATTGGTTCTGACTTTGTGCACGTTGCCTTCGCGTAGAATGAACGCCGAAAAGCTGACGTCTAACGACCCGCTGTTATTTACATACGGACGTACAGGGAGCAGCACCAAGCAAGGAATTGAAGCTCGCGAAGATCCACAGAAACTTTATCCAATTAGGCATGCCATAGGTAGTCTCCACGCAAGACCGCTCGCTTATAGACTACTTAAAACAGGTTTTTGCTATTTTCAAGCGTGTTTTTATTCTCATTGTTGTCCCATTATTAGAGGATAGAGGGCAACATACTCAGTAAACAAAGGTTCGTGCCTGGTAATAAAGTTAATGAACGAGAACTGACTCACAAATATTACGAGTTCATTGCACACTTGTCTAATAACTATGAAGCATAATGTGGGTATAAACAAGATAGCAAGAACTAGTTCGTAACTAGAATACTTAACTATTAAGTACCCTATGCTGGCAGTACATCCCTGTTTTTCTCGGTTATTTATGCTATTTTTCCCCACAGCATGTCTTTTTATTGTTGGGTCTCACCGCATTAAAAATCACCTTCACTGTGTACGATTATGTTCGCCATAGATTTATTGTGAAGGCTAAACGATCGAATTGAGGTTACCTTACGTCCCTCCGTCTATTTACACACCTTCAGACCTAAATGGCCTTCCAACAGTCGTAGCTCGTAGAGGATGGTGCAACCGTTCGGTGCAACTAACGTCAATGCAACGTCTATACGAACAAATAGCCCCTTCATATCTAGTCATCATATTTGATTTCTATTATTATACTGTGTAGCCATTCGTCTGTCCGTTAGACTGAAGTCGATCTTATAGAGTCGTCGAGTAAAATAGTCTTATTTTCTTTGGGAGACTTTATTTAAAAAGCAGAAAAATATCAAAAACAGTTTTTTCTATGTAAGAACTTTGTATAAATTTCAATAAGCTAAAATTAAAAACAGGCCAAGAATCTAATGCCCTCCTTTTTTTGCGGAATTGCGAGGATTTGAGTTCCGGTCAAAAGCTCTTGACTAGCTCAACCAAATGTAATACATATTGATGTACCTAATTTTCAGCTTCCAAGCCGAGAACGTCCTTTGAATGTTGAATATTTAACGTAGTGTTTTACAGCAAGAAAATTTTTCCCTGACGCACGACAAACTGAATAAAAATACAATACACATCCCTATACCAAAAATACTTAAGGTTAAGTAAAAATAGCAGAATCGGTCTCTGTCGTACCCGTTTACATATATGTAGATAGGATAGAGATACGTCTTGAAATAATTTCGAGCTATATATATATATATAGCCAATTCTTATATGACATTCTACGTATGAATATTTTTTATCAAAATGAGATTTGAAGAAATGTAAAAAACGTTTCAGTGACCTCGAAGGAACAGACATATTAGCCGACATCGTTAATTGCAACGTCTGTTAAAAGTCGGCTGAAGGATGACTCGGTTTACGTTTACGTCTCAGAGGTCAGCTAACCCTATTCACGTGCGTTTCCGAAATAGGGTCGATTGCCTAATATTAAGAAATTTATTGGTAGAAATGTTTCAAAGGCCAACATGTCAAGGGTCTGAGCTCCCTAAAAATACATTCGAACAAGCTGATAAAATAACTACAGAGAAGTGACAGATTAGGTCGTACAGGGTACCTGCAACAACATAATCGTTAATGTACACTCAACCTATAACTTTTGTTAACCGACGTAAACGTATCAGATAGCTAAATTACTTAATGACAAAACCGACGGGGATTAAGACCCTGGGTCGGCTTAGTATGCACTAAGAGGCAGACATACACACATGTTATGAATTTTTAGATCGTGCTAACGTGCAACTTTGCCCTCTGTGGGTAGTACTTTGTTCCTATTCATAAAATTGTGTAATTTATTCTGCTTGTCAGACATGCTTGGCCTGTTTTTTAGTTGCAAATTATCTGTAACCGGAGCACAAGAACTGCGAAAAACAGACCCTTTCTTGAACTGACGGCGAGCGTGGCTGCTGCAGAGGGACGACGTAGAGTATGTCAGTACACGCCGCGTGAATACAGGCGGTAAAGAAAAATATTAGAAGGTGAAAGCGAGAAACAAAAAGAAAACCCTTAGGTTATAGACATTAGTCCGATTTGTAAGTTGGCTAAAACAAGCATTCCCTGCGAATTTGTCCGTCCGCTGTTATATTTAGCAACGAACAGATGACTTGGGCGTCACTCGTCGGTGCTGTTAGTATATACGTATAACTGAGAAATAAAATAATAAGTCGCTATTATTTCGGAAGTGATTAGGGTATGAAAAATTTAGGGGCTAGCCGATACGCTTGCAGTCCTAGGCCAACAGCCTAATCCTTCACAAATTTGTTATATATATATATTGAAATAGAGAGTGTGCCATTTACCCGAGGATTAAATTTTTTAAATGCTCTGACAATTTCAGGTTTTTGCTATGGATATCCGTTGAGTAAATTTACTTAATTCGCAAGAACCAAAATACAGTCATTCCATACAGCATACAAGCCCGGTCGGTTTTATGGTAAACCTATATACAGAGGACACGTCCTTCCACCGAGTAAGACTTTTATTGTCAAATGGAGCCTACGCTGACAACCTTCGCTTTTAGCGTAAAAGATCGACAATAGAAAGGCTTCTTTATCTCATCATAGCAGATACTCAGCATGTTTTTAGGAAAAGGTCGATGACCACCTCGAATGCCTTAAAACTGCTCACAAAGATAGAACGCACCCCTGACGCGCACGTCTCCCGTGCTGCTTGTCAATTACATTATTGGAGAATACGCAGATCTTCCTCACGAGGAAAATGCTCCTAGGACGTCGTCTCAACGAAATTGACAATAAGTTCTGACGAACTTATAAAGTTTTCGTTCATTCATTAGATATATATTGCAAAGTTAAGACTGTGTTATTCTTAATAAAGTCGACAAAGCCAAGGTTCTATTAGTATTCTAGTTTATATAACAGCGTAAACTGCTAAGTTATCACTAATTACTAAAGAACTGATCAGAACTAAAGGAAGAAAATGGCAGTAAACATTTTTTTCAACTATAGTCGCCATAGTGGATCTCGCTGTGCGTGCTTAACATAAAGTACACAATGATTTCTATTTGATAGATAATTAGATCAAAATCGGTATATAATTTCAATGAATAAACAGTAGCTGTTAAATAATCTTTTATGAAAACCTGACGAAAAGTAGAAAAGGCTCCTAACGAATGCCTCTACGTTTCGATTTCTGTGTGCGGTATTACCGTTAGGCATTCTATCCGATGGCCGGCTTTCAACACGAAACGAACTGTGTATATGTCTATGCCCGGGTTCGAACAACGTGTCTTTAAGATTACCAAACTTTATATATATATAGTACATAAAGGCTAGCGCTTCGCTGGCACCTGTATGTAATGATTCAAATCTATAAACGACAAAATACGATTGTTCGAAGGTGGATTCTTTTAGAGTAAGGTATTTTACGCTAAAGAACATACCTCCTAATGCACAAACTGTACATAAGACTTAAGCCACATAAATAGTAGCAGAAGCCACGACATTAGATGATTTGGCTTAAATCTACTAAATATATAGTACTAAATACGTTCTTCTCAATTTGGCTTCTCAATTATTTTTTTATATTTATTTTTACCAGTCATATTTTATTTTCTTTATCATATCACTTTCTGTTATCTTACAGATCGAAGATATACATTGCGCCAGAAATCATGGGCAAGCTTACATCGTACATGTACGGGGTTTAAATATTACCCAAAAAAAAACTCAGTCACTTGTATGAAATGAGAATTGATAAAAACAAAAAGATACTGAAGTTCGGATTAGATGCGTAAACAGTAAGCCTTCATACTGGCAACAGAAAAACTCTAGTATGCTAGTCCCTTACCGTAGTTGTACATCAATAACAAAACATATAAAATTTGAGCATTATGTTGACTGACCTGGCTAATTAAACCATTCCATGATATATATAAACACAGACTCAGAATGTCGTTGTAGGATTTTCATGTGAAAGCCTGCGAACAAAAAGCTCTTTGAAGGTTTGCTCATGTTTGACAGAGTGTGAATCGAGCTAACTTCACCATTAGAACGAAAACGACTCACTGAGATGGGCTGAGGTGCATTGTTTTCAAAAAAAAGCTTTTCACGAATCTTGGTTAAGAGTTCCCTATTCTGCTTGAAACGCTGCGTCTGGACTAAGATCAGTTATACGGGGCTCACTTACCTGTAAACTCGATAAGAGAATTGTTGTTACGCATCATTCGTGAGCGCTGTCGTCTACCGCCTTTTGTACGAGATTCTATTTTGAAGATTAATAACTTCGCTACTCCTCAGAACCTTAGTTCTAAAGGCGTTCACTATACCACAACAATTACGTGGATGCAATCGGATCTACTCCACTGCTCTAAGGAATATCATTGATGCTCCTTCGACAACGCGTATCGTATATGCGTGTAAGGTCTTGCTCACGAATAAGCATTTGTTTGTTAAAACTAGAGTATTCATTCGGGGGTACGGCCCTTTATACTGCGTTCAGTAAGTGTGCATGTGGTTGTCATGGTAGAAGTTATGTAACTTGGAAGGCTAAACAACTTCTAACATATGCTCCTCATTACTGTCCGTATCGAGAGTTTAGCATTTATTTTGTTTGAAGCTATCAGGAGTTTATTTCTAGGTTTTTTTTTTATTTAGTTATGTATCTTCTCGATGATGATGATGATAATAATAGTAATAATAATCATCATTGTTCAAGAAGACAGGTTGGTCCAAAGCGGTCCATTTTGTTCACAAAAGCTCCCGTTTCGACGACATCAGTCTTTATGCGATGCTGTCTTATATAGTATGCTTACAATAGAAGATACATCAAGCGTACGTTCTTATTTGATGGAGCTAGCGGTAGAGCTGCCTCCTCGCTGCCATCAGTGTCTATATCGTTTCTTTCAGTACAGAGGGTGACCTTGGTTCAATTAACGCATAATTCCATTATATGCAGTGGAAAAAATTAGACCAAAGGCAAACGGCAGTTCTGAAGAAAGAGATTGCCTCAGGAGCCTAAGGTATTAACCGCTGTCTCGTCCCCCATGGCGAGTCCCGTCCGCCTACTTTCTTAGCGGCTACCTAGTTCAACAAAGCGCTTAACAATTCACACTCCTAGTTTCCTACTCAAAGAAGAAAAGGCGAGACGAGGTTTTCCTTTTGCACCACGGGAGCCGTCTTTCACAGTCGGCTCAACACTCGCAGCTTGCTTTGCCCCTCTATACACTGGCAACACCGCTTTGACGAGAATCATCCTCTGATAACCAGTAGTCGCGTGTCATGCTGATGGCGGTCGTGACGGTGATGATCTGTTACTTACGCGTATAATCCGAGGGGCCTCGTCAGTGCCTAGGGCTCCGTATGATCCTTCTTATGTGTTTGTGTGTGTGTATGGGTATGCGTGTGAGTCGAAACACTGAACCCTTTGGGGCGCTCGGGCCGACTCGATTTAACGCCAGCGGTCCAATAACTGCGTCAGGCCTGGCACATTCTCGTTATCGCATGCCGACACATATGTCCCGACGAAACTAGACTACAACACTTTGAACTGCGTAACCCTTCGCCTCCACCCTCATTAGCCGTGCTTACACGCGAGCTAGTTCTGAATGGTTATAAGTTGCCTATCAAGGGCTACCAAGGAAGGCAGTGCCTATCGCCCGTAGCACATAGCAGATTCGCTGACTCCATGTGCAAAACACCGTGCGCAACGAAATAAAGTGGACACTCAAATATAATTGCAGAAACTGCTGTGTTAGGTGACGATACCGTGTGCCGGGTATTTGATACAAGACGTCGCTTTCGATGATAGCCACTACGATAGAAAATTTAGTAGAGCTAGCTTTTTGCGCCGTGCAATGGCGTGCAATGAAAGCACTATATCAGCAACATTCTGCCATATACGGCGTCTTCCTTATGAGTTATACGGGACTGATTCCAATACCCTATGCGTAATAGATTGTTTCTCCCGTCTCTCAAAGACTGTTACAATCTGGATAACTGAGCTCGTATTGCAGAAGTGATATGCGTTCAGCTGTGGTAGACGTTTGTCAAAGTTCGATGAAACATCCTCGACTAGGTCTGCTTTATGACGAGATTGGGTTTTATTTCCCATCCTACCAATGGTTTGCGGCGAGCAATCCGCAAGCGCAGCTTGAAAAGATAGTAGAAAAAGTTCAGAATACACCTCACTTATGACCCAGCAGCACTTTAGTACATTGAACAACTAGAAAAAGGTAGGCCTTCAACTCGACATGCTAAGCTCACTTTTTAATCTACGTTTCTTTCAAGTTGGCCCGGGCGCGCACCATCTGCTCGTAGGGTCTTCTTTTTCCTAGCTCCCCTTTCCTATTAACTGTTGAGTAAGACATAGTGTTCCGGGTGTGCCTTGAACAAAAACTCGAGCTCTGGGCACTTACACATAAAGGCAGCCATAACAGAAGAGTAAATAGCAATTATTTACACACACCGGCATAGGGTATACACAAGATGTATATATGCTCAGCCTAAACATAGGCACACAATTGGATTGAATGCAGTATATGGACTTTTAAATATATGCGAAGCTGTTACCTCGTAAGGTAAAAAATATTTTTGTTCAAAACCGTACAATATGAATAAAGCAGAGTTAAGGTACTAGCTATTAGTTGAGAAGAGAAACAGTTGGAGGAACGAGAGTAAAAAAATGCAAATTTGAATATATTTCTATTGCATGCATTTAGAAAGGGTGTTAACGCCATCGGATGAGGTGACACCTTATGCTCGGACCTGGTCCACTTTTTGGCAAAGATATTTTCCGCAGTTGTCTTTCGACAGCCTTCTGATATAATAAAAAACGGGGCTGCCTAGCGCTAAAAACGTTTTTTTTTCCAACGAGGCAGTATCGTACAGAAGAGTCTCCTTCTGGAAACTTCCTCCTATTCAGTCACCTATTTGATTATGTACGTATTATATATAATTGTACCAATTTAGTACTACTAAAATTCGCTTGCAAAGTACATGCTGTGAGTTGTACCAAAAGCCTTGTTAGTTATTCGACTATTTGTGACAACATTGATAAGGTACGGCAAGCGTACTTTTCTGCTACAGTTGGGACACATTTGTGCCGCCCAAAGCAATAATTCAATACATTTTCATATTCATTTGGTATTGAGTCTGTTGATTTTAAGCTCAGCCTTAATTTCTCAGTGTTTTGGGCTAACAGAGTTGAAGCAAAGGCGGTGCCGCTTTCAATCGCTCCATCTTCGATGGTGTTAATGTAGATTGGCCTGCACAATTGCCAACTCTACCCTAAAACAAGCGCTTCTGGTCGCCTTTACCAGCTTTTCTTCAGCTTTTTAGTGCAAGAAAAGCCGATTTTTGTACACGTTCCGCTTACAAAGGGAAATCGCCTTTCATTTTTGCCGCTTGTTCACTCCCTCCGACGACCCGTTTCGTAGATATATGCTGTCTTTGCTCATGCATCCCTAAATGGTTTTAGAACAGATAGATATTTCAATATAGTAACACACACCATAGGAAAATCTTACTAATAATATTTCTGGTACTTGTGCTGTTTTCATTGATTTCGGGTGACACAGTATAACAGGCCATGATATGCTTGGATAAGCCTTCCAAGAGACTGGCAAGAGAGAATGAACATAGTATTTGTACCTATCCTTAACGGATATGTCCCGCGCCTTTGACCCAACATAAAACCATTTCCTTCTCTGAAAGTACCCGCTCGATAACCTTCTCCAGCTGTATTGATTGTGCAAATGCGGTAGACAACACGTTCCCTTAGTAATGTACCCACCTTAAGTGGGAACCTTCCAACCATTTGCTGAGCCTGCCAGCTCTTAATATCATTAGAAGTTGACAGGGCATTAAATACAGCTTTTTCAAGACAGCCTATAAAAACTTTCAGGTGCTCTAACTCTAGCGGTCTAGCATTCGTCCTTTCTTCGTCCATCGCTAATCCCATCGGGTTGAGATTTGCAGACCTCAGCCGCCGTATCGACACGCAGCAGACCGAAAATGAAGATCACTTAACATGACAGGACTCGGTAAGGCAGGATCACAATCAGTTATTTCTGGGTCAATGGTAGAGGTTTTTCTTCTATAATTTTTAGCTTTCACTTTTGACCTATCATGCTGGCCTATGTTTTTCTCTGAAACCAGCACGCTTGAAAGGATGCAAATATTTGATAAATACTGTGTTTTACAGTGACAGGTTCAGGTACGAAAGTAAAAGAGCAAGAGCATTTTGATATGACCTAATCGATTTGTTTGAGCCGTCTGATCAGACATTGGATCGTCATGCATAAGTCTCGACGTTGTTTTTCAATGAACCCTGTCTCTAAAGCTAAGGCGACAACACTACGACCGTATTACGATAATTTTACATTAATTTTCACGCTCAGAACGATTTCTTCGCCCTTTCTCTCACGGTCATCCAAAAACATGAGCTTGACGTCCGTTTATATAGTAAAATTAAATTTTGATATCTGGCGTTGATATGACCTATATTCGGTTCGGGGAAGGGTATCGCAGACTTGTCGAGTGGTACGTGGTAAACGCATATTCGCCCGCGACGACCACATCCGGTTCTGCTCTTGCAGGTATATATTAAAGAAAATAGGTGACGACAACGTGGAGCTATATGGGTCGATAACAGAATTCGAGCGCGCTGTGTAAGTTTTTAGCGGTCGCAGAATTGCACCATATTTATACCACTCCTTAAGGCTGAAACCTTCGCCTGGTATTTGTGTTCCTATTGCATGGTGCGAGATGCAATTATAAACGTGTGTCTAGATTCTAAAGAGAACTTTTTCTCGTATTAGGCTTAAAGCTAAAAGTGCGTTTCATAAAGAGACCCTTTACACTTTAAAATGACTGGCATTTGCACCATTCACTGTACATCAATGATAAGAGACATATTAAATTGTGAACCTCATTTTAAGACCTGCAAGAACTATGGAATCAAGCTCTATAGTTATATATGAGTTATTGTTTTTTTGTACTGTGGTTCTGAATCGGTGGCCGTTGTCGTTGCACGCACATCTAAGCAAAATCTCCGAGCGTCCTACTATGGTGTACATTTAACTATCGCAAATGGTAATCCGTCAGAATAAAGTATAATAACAACCAGCACGGTTGCATCGGGTTTTCTACGATTGTAAGCATAAGTCGTTAACCTAGAGTAAGTAATCGCTTTAGATCGCGAAAACATTCTGTTCGCAAAAAAAAAACTAATTTCAAAAGGATTTTCCTAGTAGTCGTGAGTAATCGTACACGTAGCGGCGTCATTAATAGAACAGCCGCAGAAATAGATTAGTCGTGTCGCCGACCGTAAACTAATTTACAACGGATTCCAAACAAGCAGCCCGATCCGCTTCGCTATTACGGACTGGGTCTTGTCGTTCAATTGAATATACTTAACCCAGTTTTGATTAACAGACTGGGAATAGGTTAGTCCTAACTTTCTGACCACAGCACAGTATTAGGAAACATACTGCGTTTTTTTCTTAGCGTTTTAAAATAATTCTTATATATTCCCGCATTCAGAGATGCCGACGTTATGATCACAAGTCAGCGTCTGCAGTAAAGCAATCCGTGTTAGCAAGACAGCTTCTCACAAACGTTCTTTTCAATTCTTTTGTTTGTCCTTAAATCAGGTTGACTATCATGGGGAAGAGTTGCAAAGTTTCCTTAGCAATTTGTATTCCTTACAACGAGCTTTTTTCTATTAATGCCAAGCATGGCCTATCTGTGTTCATCTGTACGGATGTATCTGGATTACCTATTACTGTTCACCTTCGTTACCACAATGTTAGGCTATTGTCCTTAACAAATCGGAGTGAACAGCAGATTTCACGGTAAACAACTGCGGGTCCAGCTAGAATCTCATACTAGATTCAGCGACATAACAATACCCAAAACAAAATTCATATTTACTTACTTTACCCGCTTCTAGTCGTCACAAAGGAGACCGGTGACCTCTGTTGTGCCATCAATAATTATCACTGTTCTTATAGCCTCGGGCACTTAGATTGATTCAAATAGACCACAATGTACAGCAATCCCTTTCTGCTCTGTCTACAATCAAAATGGCCACGTTTTTGAAGATGCGCGAACAAAGCCGAGAGGCGTCAGTGGGCAGCTGACAAATGGATTGGCCAAACGCGGTAGCAGCTGCTGCAGATGCTCATCTGAATGCTAATAAAAATCGTATTGGATACCAGAAATGACCGCTAACGCTTACGATGTATCGTTGATGTTCGATACTAATGAACTATCGTTACATTTACAGATGTTGGTCGATGGCGTATCTATGTATATATTGATATCTGGACCTATACACATGGTCCTTAGACAAGAAGCGGCCTGTCGGCATTTTTTGCTGAGGAATAGCATTGGGTTATCAAAGGACAAATCGAGTATTATTTTAAAAAAGCGATACCTTGACGCATACTTGACGCAAAAGTGTAGACAAAAAGTAATTTTAAATGCTCAGCTCTACTCGAGGGTATTTTCTCGCATGACCCGCTCAACGCATGACGCTCGTAGCTGCCGCAGCTCCAACAAAAGCTAGGCAATTTGCACGAACGCGACCTCCCCCGTTACTGAAGATGATGTCACGATCGTCTGTATTAGCTTGGATGGCCTGGTATCAGCAAACGACCTCTTGAGCTAGCAAAGGAATCGTAGAACGCTTGTTGAAGGCCTGTTTCGCGGTTGCGTTGAAGTTTTTTTCAGTTTTTTTCAAAAACTTTTTGGTCAGCTTCTTTTGCCCATGTCGTCACTTTCATCGTCACGGTAAAAGTGGTGACAGTATGAAATTTAGTTAACACAATGACAAAACAAATAAGAAAGCTAACAGCCAAGATGAGGTGATATAAACAAGCGAAACCGCTGGCTGGAAGTATTAAGGATAAAAAAGTGAAGCGAGATCAAACAGACATCGAGAAAAAGACATGGTCTGTGCCTTGCTTTTTTTAAGAAGCATGTTTATTGCTGTATTAACTACTCTTGAGCATATTGACTTCGGTGGGACTGATGTAATACGACGTGGTTGTCACTCTTCTTACTACCCCATTCCTAGAGCTTGTGGAGTAGCATAGCTTCTTATATGACGAAATAAGGTGTTGGCCGTGACCTTTTTAGACCACCTAATTTATAGTATCCGCTTATATTTTATGCTTCTTGCCTGATACTCCGATTGAAGCGGTTGCCTCATAGCCCCGTTGACTTTTGTAGTCCCCACCGCAACGTCCTCCTCGCCAATTTCTGTGATTTACGACCTCCTAAACTGCCAAATGGTCGCAACTAGGTGGTGACCCATGTTTACACATTAAGGGGACTTTCTAGCTTACTTCGTGCTCAGCTAAAATACAGTATCGATTGAAGGTCGAACACTCCCAAGGTTCCATCTTTTTCACCACGAAATGCAAACAAGTGCTGTGATCCAGCCACCGCAGCTTGTGCATTACATTTGCGCATCTCGTTCAATATTGTGCAATGCAGAGAACGTAATGCTTTATTATTTCGTGTGAACTTCCTTATTTGCGTTAAATAGAAAAATTCTTCGTTTAGTGATGTCTCTTCCCGCTGTTTCAGGTAGTGATGCCCCAAAAGCGAATTGGGTAGCCAAATTTTATGCCGTTTCTATACTCGGGAAAAAAGTGCTATAACTATGGTGTTTGGTAGCATTCTGGTTATGAAAGAGCGTAATAAATGACTAAGATGCTTGGACACCATAGTCCAATCTATTCATCAGTCCGTTTGTGAGGGCCATCAGTGGAACACATCATGCACATCCTTACTCATACCGGTCGAGAGAAAAGAGAAAAATGCCTCTCAGAAACCTTTGATGATCTCTAGCCCATAACGAACCCCCATAGATAGATATACTCCAAAAGTACTTCAATTTGTGCTCTGCCGTAAACAAAAGATGGTCAAGCGGTGGCGACTAGACGCACCGTTGGCCATTGAAAACATTACGACCAGGCAAGCACAACTGTACAAATAGCAAGCCCCAAGGAAGCATGGAGACTAGTTCGAATTGTCGTTGTATAGACCGTGCTAGTGCGAGTCAGTTATTTTGCACGCATGCACGGATGAAATGATCCAAGACTACAACGCGCAGTTTCCCCAATGCTCTGTGATTAGATCAGATCAGATCATCGTAGTTCGCGCCGATTGATCAGCCAGTGTCTTTACGTTGGCTGCCGCCACGGCCAGCTTTATGGAATTGGTTCTCCAGTTGCACTGCGGCGCGCCGTGGCCAATGCCATCTCTAGCGCCCCCAACGCGACCACAACTGTTCGAATGGGCAAAGATACGGTCCCAGTTCGGCTGGCTATCCGACTTACCCATCTCCACCTGCCTCGATCCCAGTTATGTGTGACTTGCTGGCTGAGGAGAAAGCGACGAACTAAACTCGGCAATCCCCAGTACTACCAGTGTTGCTTTTACTACCCCCACATTTAGTCGCTGCAGTTTGTTTTACCGCTTCCTAGTCGGCTACCCTGTCTTCGATTTCGAGCTGTTGATGCTACGCCCCAGAAATGGCATTCATCGTACTAACATTTCGTTTTTAAGTCGTTAGATAGTTCGGTAGATAGATCAGTCGTTGTAGCCCGAGTGCTAATAGCACTTTTATTTAATAGTACTAGTTCAGATAAAACTGCAGTAAGGTAATCTTAACATTATGGTCGTAAATAGTCGGTCGAGAGTCTAGTTCTCAGCTCTCTCCTACGAGCAGCAGGCACCGCTAAGCAGCAGATGCTAAATAACCATTTTTAATAACTTTACATATGATCCTTTATGTATGTATGCTTCTCTGGACAAGCGCTGGTGGCGTCCTGGGACGCTCTCGCTTGCTGCGAAGATGATGGTGCTGGTACACTTTCCAAGCACTCCAGATACCCTTCATGGTAACTGGGCTTAAACCACCACAGATGATAGAACGGATAGCTCAAAGTTACTAGACAGAGGACGCCCCGTGCAAGTGAATTTCATGCAACGGCATGTTCTCAACAGTAGCAATTATATCTTATCGTCCTACCCTATATTCCCTATACTTTGAGTTTTATATCCAATATCGTCGTTAGACATTCCACTAGACGGCTGGCTCCCAGCATAAAACAAAAATCTGTCTGCCGGGTTCGAATCAAGACTACAACGTGCATCTAAGTTTAGCAGGTAAATACGTTACCCACTAAGTTATCACGGCAAGCTATTCTATACGGCCTACCTTATACCATCTTTGCGGAAGCGATCCTTTAATGGTTTTGCTTGTTGTTGGCAGAAATGACGCTATCGATGTTTTTGAAGTTATAGCTAGGATCCACTAGCATATTAGCCTGTAACGGACGAGAAATCTTGAACGCTGTACTTATAGTCGACCTGTCGTACACGAAAAACGCTCGGGGCGTATCCGTTGCGTACGATATACGTATGACGCTATGAGCAAATTAGATATGAAGGACTCAAATTAGAGGTCGATTATCAGCGACAAACTACAGAATATCTAAGCTTCTGCCGTGAAAGGATACCTGAAATGCTAGATGATATGGGGCTATTGTAGTGGCTAGCGAGATCCTTAGGAACATATGGGATTATTTTAACAATGTACTTCGATGCATAGACGTTGGTGCAGGTGCGTGTCTTGTGCCATATAGCATATATGTCAAGACGATGCACGCCTGAATCTCACATCATTAGTCTAGAGACAGCTCGAACTGACTGAGAATTGCACAATATTTCTTGAGAGTGACAAACCCAAGAAGTCTCACCAGATGGTCCCATAGACAACTGCGTTCCTTTGAGCGTGATGAGTGTAAGGCTTTCCTAGATGAGTTTCTGGATGAGTATTATCTTATGACACCGTCTACGTTCCCTGATGCAGTTTTTTTTTTAACGCATTACAGGGTTTCTGGACTTTTGCTTGCAGCTGCTTTCACCGATTATTTACTTATCATTTAAGGTCTATCCGAATTGCAATTTGTGCCCACTCTAAATCGAATATATGATCAATCAGTCCTTCGAGCTCTAAAGCTCTGAAAGCTTCTGAAATGTTGACATCATTGCTTTTTTATACCAGATTCAGGCCGCGTTTCTTTGTCGAGCAAGTAAACCGAGCTGCTATCGGCGTTCGAGTTGAGCGAACTTGGATTTTGTAATTTTCACTTGTTGATTTCGAAGCGGGAACATCCTGTTGTCATCCGCCATCTTGTCAGTTACGTACCACACCTTGACATTGTTAACCACACAACCGCCGTATTCTTTCCATACATCTCAGTTACTACTGCCCCTTCCTATGTCCCCGCCTAAACAATTTATTGGCTATATTTGTCATTATTCATTCTTTTTTAGTACGTCTTCACGTTGCCGTTGAATCTTCGATGTGCTTTTCGCAAATCCTTTGGTGAGCACGAGTTCCTATGCGGTAGTGCTTACGGGCTGCCTTCCGTTAGTTCCGGACCATCTACCTTTCGGGCGAACAGGCGACCTAGCCAGTTTTCATAGCGCGATTACGGGCTCACCGACCCTTCTTGGGCCCTTTACTGTGCCTTGCTCTAACAATTCCTTATTACTACAACTCGTAACGCCAGCTATGTGCTTTGCCCTTTTAAGCCGCCCCTCTCTCCATCCCTCCCTTTCTGTCTGCCCTTCTATCGTTTCGTAAATCAGCACAGTTCATCGAAAGAACTGCGGTGCCGGTGTTGTAGCAACGGATAACGCATCGGAGTAATGGAAACAGCGAGGACATCGCTTGTACAAGCCGAAGTGCGTATCGATCCCTTCAACTATTGACGCGTCTTGTGCATCCAGTCCTGCTAACAGAACAATAACAGCAGGAGCAGCATCTTCTCCTGTATTTATCTACATATATCAGAGCTAACTTGGCCAGCTCTCGCGGGATTTGCTGCATATGCAAGCTGAGAGGAAGGCTTTACTGAGTACATCTCAGTGCTTGCATTACCATATATGGTGAGCACGCTTCACTGTCGTCAATCAAAAAAATTATTTGACGGATCGGAAATCGTGCACGAATATGTGCTACACCGCCTACTATTTTTCTATTCAGCACTCTGCTTGTGCCGTTACTCAGACATCGATCCTGTGGCTGTCAATCCAAAGCTGGTCCAGATATTCGCTTGGTTGTTTGAATCGTTCGTGACGTTTTCACGCTGTATCGCCACCCTGGTGGTCCTTTCGAGCAGTCGAGCTTCTCACCTCAAGTCGGCCGGATCTTTCCGACCCCGTCCTATCGTTCTGGCAGTTTCCATCCTTTAACAAACGAACGAGATACATGTTTTGTTCTATTGGCCTTTTGTTCTACCCATTTTAATCGTCCGTCCCATTTTCGAAGCACGCCGCCACGAGCTTATGACAGTTTCACACCAAATTGATGAACAATTTCGTTCCGTTCAGGGCGTTGGTTGCTTGGTAACGTTTGTACATCACAGGCTGTTATATGTATCCGCCAGCAGTAACAACAGATACAAGGAAGACTAGTTCTACTTCGCAGAGATGAACTAGCAGCAGTTACATTTAACCAATCCACCAACGGGCGACAGCCTAGTCTGTCCATTTCTCGGCCGTAAATATCTGTCCCCGCTGTTTCTTTTTTTGGTGAGGATACGTAGGCGATATTCGCCGACTCGTAGAAAGCCCGCAGCTCACGGTTCACCGATAGCAATGTTCAGCGACGCACGCGCACACAGTGAAACTGGCCCACGCCCGAAGGAAATGTAACAGTAAAGGCAGCAATAACAGAGAAAAGTCTGGCAGATCGCGGATTTTTACTTTCCAATCAGCAAAGACTTCACAGCCACCCCGTCTATATACACTAATAAAAAGGAAACACCGCCCACGCTGCTCCCGCCTCAATTCCGGTTGTCGTCTGCCTGCGTCACTATGGTCACATAGTTGTCTGCTAACCTTTCCCTTTTGCCCCCTCACCAACTAGGATTTGCCTTACGGTCGCAACGAAGATCAGACGAAGCCGCCTTCGGAGGGCCAGAGCAAATATAATCGACTGAGCGTTCAAGAAAGCAGTGTATGTTGGCTTTGCGCAGCAGTGGCTTGTCCATTTAGTAGATGTTTAGCGTAGCGACTAGAGATATCCGTGATTTGTCGGCGACAGAGATCCAGAACAGACGGCTGGCATTCCAGTACTGTAGCAATCATAGTAGATGCAATTTCTACAACAGTTCCGTAACAATCAGCATCCACTCCTCGTTAGCTGGGTCTGGGCTAAGTTCGTGTCGACCACATGGGCCGGCGCCATCGGCAAGTCGAATAGAGACAACGATAAAAACGGCCTTTCGCTACTACCGTCGGTTGAAAACGATAACAACGACAGAAGGCGCGTTTAAGTACGTGCTAAGGATGTGTCCGTCTTACTATTCGTGCCTTGTACCTGTCTGTCTACCAGCTCGTTGCAATCGTCAGATCTTGCCTTCGCCCGCCGGATATAACCCGAAGGAGATCGTGTATAAAACTCGATTTGGCGGTACTCGAAACCCGCTCTTTCGAAGTTGGGAAGCCGCCGCATATCGGTTCGTACGCACCTACTATAATAGGTTGGATATAATCCGCCGCGTAATTCCTCCTTAACACTCCCCCACCCGCATGCAAGCTGGCCCCCTCAGAGCCTAGCTGCTATCGTGCCCACAGTTCTAAGCATTCCCTGCAGTGTAGTCGTCACTTATCTGCTGCAGTCGCTACCAGATTTTCGGAACTACAGCCAGCAACAGGCGAGTGAACGTAGGGAGAATATACGGTTAAGATGATGGATTGCGTACAGACTAAGGGGTTTACAAACGCTTCTGTGGTTTAGTCGACTGGTAGCTTGTTTAACGAAGATGGGATACATCCTAACTGAGCTACCCCGTTGTAAAATACGCACTGCGGGTTACTAGTCTCAAGGCAATCACTACGATTTTTTTCACGTTAATAGTAGAACCCGTCCAGTTACGGAAAAATAAACTACTGACGTGGAACGTGTCTATATTAGTTTAGTGTATGGGCAGGGCAGTGAAAACCATGTAATAACAAATTATGACGAGCTAGTTTGCTAGGGTGAATAGAAAAAGCCGTTTTTGTGATTCGGAACAATGTGGTACGAGGTAAGAGACACGTAAACGGTTTGATAGATATTGTTCTTTGGTGTGCTCCAGCGCAGTACACATTCAAGATTGTATTTTAATCTGATGTGTGCATACGCAGGTAATTTCATGGACAGCATTTTCTCCCTGCACACAAGTACTATCATCCGTTTGTATCAACAGGGATTTTTGTTCAGTTGTCACCTAAGGGATGAGCACCTGACAACGCCATTTCTATCCATATCCGGCAGTTCATCTGCCGAATACGACGCAACGTCTGTAGCTCTCCCTATCAGCTACAACGCATAATTCGGATTTCAGACCAGCCACATAAGGTTGCCTTAATAATATTAGTTGAAATTTTTAAGTAACCTGTCGAATTGCTTGGGACACCACCTTACCCATTAAAATGGCGCGGACGAGAGTACACTGAGTGCTGCTGAAGCAGCGACATAGGCCGATTGACCTCGAGACGGAGTACGACAGGCCGCTAAAGGCTGGCTGGCAGGTACTGTGGCAGCCTTGAGAACCCGTGTCTTCGAAAGGAGTCGACGATCGTAGCATCAACGCCAATTGCTGCAAGCAAGAAGGCCGGTAGTCTAAGAACGAACAGCCACGTGATGTAGAAAAGGAAGTAACGGCGCACCGTTCTGTCTCACTACCTGAGACAGAACAGTGCGCCGCTAAAGCAAATAGAGAACTTCGGTCGTTAGGGGCCCTTTTCAAGCAAATACTGTCTTTGTCGTATGCTTAACTTGGCTGTATCTTAAAAGTCGACTTTAATATTTTTACTCTCCCGCTTCGTTTTTATTTGGTCTTTATTTGGGAGTTCCAACCCAGGGTCTTCCCATCCGTTCGAACGAACGAGTGTGGTACTGCTGGTGCAGTTAGTGCGCTTCTTGTGATGCTTAAATACCAGTAGCAGTAAAAGCTTTTTCTGCTTCTCTAGGTCTCTAGGTCAAAACAGGACGGGAAAATGCATACCTCACGCAGCCTTAACTCAAGGTAATGTATCATAGATTACAATGGCGGATATGGAGTTGATGCTGATAATATAAGCCGGCATTAGTTCAAAGCGGGACAAAACGAGAAGAAAAACTATATTAAATACGAACACGGAGGCAGCGGGATGCTTCGATGATGCTACGCGTTTTCTGGCTCGTGTTTATGGGCGCGTTTACATCGTTTATTGTTTGTATTGCAGTACAAATGTATAAAAGTTAACGGCAACGACAACGCTCTCGAGCCGACTCCGGTTTTTCTGTCTCTAACAGCTGTAAGGTGCCGCATGCAGCCATCATTAATGCATTTCGCCTTAGCATCCAACCGCGCGCTATTTATATGCGGCGTACAGATATATATAATAGTAATGCAGAAGCTGTTAAACGCTGGCAACAGTCTCGTGACAGAAGCCGTCCTGGTGGCTTTTATGCTACGTTCCGTAGTGAAACTGCCACGGTTTGTCTGGCTAATGGCGTCCGTGTCGCGATTCCTGCTGTCGCACGGCCGTCAGCGTCGTCCCTATCCTGCATGTATTGCACCCGTTGTCACCATGAAACTTCTGACGCCTTTCGCTCAGGCTGCGTCATTGAAAGCCGCCACTTCGGTCGGTGACAGTCGGCCGGCACGCACTCCAAGCCACGAAGTTTCATCTCGTTGTGGCACCGCCGTACTCTTTGTAAATAACGCCTCAACAACGTACCAGCCCCTGCCTAGGGCAGTATAGCACCCCAACAGGATTTATCGTTACGCATAACACGTCTTTCTCATCTACAAGCAAAGCCACTGAAATTTTCCATTCAAACAAACTGCTGTTTCGATCGATTCTTATTCGGATCATCGTGAAAGCGTCTGAGTCGCTGTGCGGTTCGAGGCATCAGAAACTTCTCAGTACTCATGGGAACAACTGGATTCAACGAACGACTTTCTACTGCGCGTGAATGAGGCGCTGATGGGCGCCGTGGCTCAGCAACAACTATTAGATGAATATGGAGAACATTTTTGGAACGTTAACAATAAATATGTTTGGTTTAAAAACTTCAGAGTGAACTGAGGCTGATATACAGTGGAGAGCAGAAATCTAACATCTGCTGCAGGACCGAATAACAACGAAGACCGTTATTCTCTATCATAACCTGGCTCATTGTTTCAATAATACACCTTATACATCGCCGTTATTTAAATTTTTATTTTGCTATTTTTAGCTTAGATCGATTTTGCATTGATGTTGCGTAGATGTTGGCACAACAGGACCAAACGTACCACCGATTTGTATTTATCAACACAAACTCGTGATGATCTTCATATGAGTGATTTTCTATGGATGATGGTTGTACGCATACCGACCTACCAGCAATAAAATGGCTCTATTATGACAATTCTTGTTTCTCTTCATTGGACTTTCGCAGATCAGAATAAAATCAGAATCTCATACTTTTGAATAGAAGGCCGGCGACCTGACCCAGCCAGACAGAATTTATAAGATGTTTACTAATACTTACATGCTTATACTTTAAAGAAGAACTGGATAAAGGATAGACGCCATCTGGCTAATTTATGCGCATAACATTGCGTTCTCGAGCATAGCCGTTTGCCTGGATACGATCTAAATATACTTCAAAGAATTATTTCAGTTTGGATAGAAACACTTTAACAGATCGCCGTGGTGCTCCGGTGTGCATCGCTACGGGATCGGTAAGTTAGCGAAGAAATGGTCCTGTCTACCTTTATGTCCAGGCACGGGTCAACGGAAGCACAGCAAAAAAACATGTTTTAGTCATTACTAATCATGCTAGTTTCACTATAAGTCTCGTATTTCCGTCTTTTTTCTATAATAACTTTTTTATAACAGTAACAACAGCCAATATATCATACGACCGTCACTTAAACTTGCTTGCGTCTCGACTACGAAACCGAAATAATAATGACGGCAGAAGTGTTTTCGTCTTATCTCGTCAAATCAGTGTACTACGGATTGCGTAGGTTGAGGTTTATCAAAAATATACAATAAACTTACGCAAAGTTATTAAATTTTCTGCTAATAAAATTTACTCAGGTAAGTGTCGGGTAAACCGCTGAGACAGCTCTCGAGGCGTAACCATAGGCGGTCAGAAACCTTGTCCAAGGGTATTTCCAGAAACAGCAAAACACTCAAAATTTGCGTCAAAATCTGTAGTCGAGCGTGTATCTTTGAACTGATGAATTATGTTGTAAAAAACATACCGATGTACGATTTTTATGCTATCATAATGGTCGTTTGTAATCCCCGTCTGAGCCACTGTTATTAGAGGTCGACAAGCCAGCGTTGTAACGACTACAGCAACGTTCCTTGGTTTGTACGTGTTACGTTAATGCCCCGTCGGTGCTTTCTTATGCAATATGAGTGGTGGCAGCTTTTTCCATTTAAGATAATTCGCTCTGTCACTGGTTTCATCGATCTGTCAGTTTTGCAACGAGTCGAGCCCCCACAGCGGCACAGATGCGGGGAGACATGGATCGTGGGATGCACAGTGCGTTTGTCTCACACTGTTTTACTGTGGTGATTCTGTCATATTACAAAAGTTAAAGAAAAAGATTACTATGTTAAGTAATCCTGTCATCCGCAGCTTACTTGTCTAATATCGTATTATATATCGTACAGCTACCTGCAGGCTAAAGCTAAAATGGCCAGGGCGGAACACGGCGGCCGATCTATCCTCTTGCGTCTGTCACGGTCATCTGATAATTCTTTTGTAGCTTCTTAAAGGGGCTGCACAACGCCGTCAGGCTAAAGGAGGAAGAACCGAGCACGCCACGAACTAACCAGCTCGGAGGGACCGATATAGTTAGTGATAATACTTACGGACATATTTGCAGCGAACTTCCAGTTACTGCCGTAGCAGCGTCAACGGAACTTTGCTGATCTTCACCGCTTTTGTTGACACTCACTGAATTTCGAATTATATGAACAACGCAATTAGGAACCATTGTATGATTATGCTAAGGGCCCCATCGTCTGTTTTTATTAAATATGCTCCTGTCGGGTGCCCCTTGAGCAAAAAATACGGGCAAGATCATCAAGTTGTATCGTACAACTCAGCAGACAAAGGTATCAAGGGAACGAGTAGAAGCAGACGAAAACAAACCACCGCGGGCTAGATGTTATTTGACTCGATGAGCCGCTCGATAGAGCTCGAACATAGGAACATTTGAAGGACTCACCATCCTTCTTATACCAAAAAACGCTAGGAAAACTTTCCTGGTGTAACCTTAGATGATGCCTTCAGTTCCAAGGCAGGTAGTGTTAAGGTAACGACACACTATTACTCGTACATCACCAACTACTTTTCCTGATAAAGAAACTGCACGGAAAACCCTGGCTTGGTCCTGATATATTACTACGCTCCTTGAAATAGTCCGCTACTGGTTAATAACATTGCTCTGTCGGATTATATTTTCTATGTTATCTCAATATTAAGCCTTGTACAACTTAAATAACGGCATTCCTTCAATGAGCAACGTAATCAGGCCAGCCAAGGACCTATTCGGCTAAGCCTTACAGTATGCATTGTCGCACGTATTCTTATAGAAAACATTATTTTCCTGTGCGCGTCGCTTTTAATGCAACGCCATAGCCAAACTATATAGAACGGGCTCCACTTCACGTAGCCTCGCGGCTACTCCTTTATAGGCCTGTTATTTGCGTACGAGTGCGTCTTAACTTCCGTAGCTGTCTACGCATTAGAGCTATTCAGCTATTTGATCAAATATTAATGGATGAATGAACATCCTGTAACAGCGACCGGTAGAAACTGCTAAAATACGTGATCTGCTTTTACCCGCCAGCAGATCCCTCGATACGTTAGTCGATTAATCTACGGCGAGTGCGAGATAGCGAGCGAAACAAGCGCCGGTCACGACCTTGGCTCCTTAGTGCCGGCAGAAACAGCCGCAAGCAAGTGTTGCAACAAGCTTTTGCTATGTGCGGGTTACACGCTTACTTACATACATACATAGCTACAAACACAAGCGCATCGAACGTAAGCTTGCTCCTATAACAGCAGCGTATATTATGATAGCTTTAGCAATAATGATAATAGCTTCTAATCTAACGAGGTCAAAAGGGAAAAGGTGAACAAAAAACGCGGGGAAGGTCTAGATACGCGTACTCGGCAAGCTACCTCCAAGTCCTATCCTTGACACTTGTAATCATTTTCCCGTTGATAATTACGTCACAGTATTCGATCGAGCACAGGAGAAATCCGCGTAGACGCATTCGTTCACTTAGATGATAACAACAGGCCTTTACGGTGGAGTCATGACGTAAATTTGCAAACAACTAAGTACTAAGGAGTGCGTCAGTTTCGCGCGAAACACCCAACTGACCCAGTTGCTCAAATGCATGAACTCGCCGACCTGCCGGTTGAACTCGTTGTCTCGCGGTTTAGGCTTGTAGCATCGTTATCCAACAGGTCGCCTACTCGACCCTGTAATCTGCTTTTTTTTTTTGAACTTCTTGGTTGAGTAGCGCCAATATAAAAATAACGAAACAAAAAAAGCAAATAAGTGCTTCTATTATTTTCAGCTCTCATTTTGCTAAGCTTGCCTACGTGCCGTCCGTCAGCACGAACGTGGCAGGAGTATTGATTTAAAATAAATTGGTTGCGGAATTCACTTCAAAAGTTCCATAACGGAATAAGTAAACAAAAGTATTGGAATATCAACGATGAACGATGCGGGTCTTAAAATTCGCTAGGGGTTTTTCATTAAGATCGTTGTGTGTGCCTAAACTCTCATCCACGCTTCAGCTCATTACAAATACAGTTTCTATCGTCGCTAAACCAGCGTGGCCGTCGACTAGCTTCTTTTTTCCTAGCTGCAAGAGCAACGTTTATTCGAAGCATACTCCCTTCCGCCCGTTGAATCTCGCATCTTCTTTTTGAAAAATTTGTTGTGTCTTTTGTTCAATCTTTTGGAATCCCTGTGTTCCTCAACTGTTTAAACCAATCTTCTTTGCTGTCAATCTTCTCTATATAAGTACAGCTCTCAACGCAAGCTGTTCGTGTGCGGCTTTGACCTTCGCCGCGTTTATCATCAGAGCCCAGTCCCCAATCAACATTTGTCGTCGTC
>NW_019214707.1:0-69881 GCF_002532875.2 Varroa jacobsoni
GGTACGGGGCCTTTTCCAGGAGCAGCGCCGTGGCGTCACTTTTATTAATGTCTGTTATTGCATTAGCCGGTCTGCTGCGACATTTCAGACAACTGCTAGTGGCTATTCTTCTAGAGAATTTCTGCCATCTATCGGTTTCGACCTTTTTAATTTCGATGCAGTATCTAAATAAGTAAAATAATCTATTAGATTATTTTTGATCATATTTTCCATTAAGTGCCTCTTGATACAAGACGTCCATCAAAGGGCTTAACTTCTAGCGACTGTATGTGTGCATAGACCTTTGCATACGAGAAGTTAGCTCAAGAGTCGGGTGAACTGTTCAACGAGATCAAAATAAACTTAGTTTTAACAATTTTTATTTGATCTTTTCAAACTCACCGGGGGAACCTGATAACAGTCGACTGTCGCACGCTTCAGGGCAAGCTTTTTTTTTGCATTGATATTTACCATAGGACCTCTTTTTCTCGTCGTCCTTTCTGATTATGGTTTGAAATGCGTTTACAGTGCGCAACATTTGCTAATGTTTAATCTCTGATATTGTTGAAAACTTTAAAAATATACGAAGAAGTTAATTTTTGTTAAATTAAAAGAACTAATTAATCTCAGTTCTCAATCAACTTTTTTTAACATCAATTAATAAAGTGAAAGTGGACCGAACTTCATACCTACTGCTGGCATTAATGATCTCATCCTTAATTAATTTACCAATATAAAATATTATTCTCTAAAGACAATATGTTACTCATTTTCGTATCTGTCATCGTTTCGTAATTGTCACCTCTCTGTTCTGGCTTCTCTATCAATAACACTCAAAGCAGTCATCGTCGCAACGTCACCTCATGGTGGCGAAGGGCCTGAGAAAATCATAAACATGTTGATCAGATACAGCAACCGGAGAGTGTTATATGAGTCCTTGACAGAGGCTTTAATCCTCTAAAAACTATATATTAACCCTTATGCATATATAACATTAACATAAAGCTCTGCGTCGCTAAGTTCGCCAGATTGGAGGGTGCGCCTTTGACTTAAACGCACGGAAACAGACGAGGAATTTTGAGTAGTCAGCTTGTCAGGAAAGTCCATGTTAAACACTACTTCCCAAATGTATCCCAAATAATGGATATGACATCGAGATAAAGTACTGGCTTTGTTGCTTCTCATCCCCCGAGAGGGCTTTGTCTGTCGATCTGTATCGGGTACAGACGCAACTCCACTTCGTGTTTGATTGTAGATATGCTTTGTTCAGTTTTAAGAGTACAACAAATGAGATATTTACTAGAATATGAAATTTTTCTTTTCACACTCGAATGAAGCTACTAAACGTACCTATATTTTTCCCTTCCCCTATACCTCGTCATTATTATTATTATTGGCATAATAATATATATATATATATATATTATTATCAATATATATATATAATCATATATTAAGCGCATTGCTAGACATGGCTCTACTCTATGTCTGGGGGATGGGTACAATTATGACAGAATGTATAACAAAGTTCCGGCTAGTGGTCCACCTTTTATAGTTTGTAAAGTACTGCTGTTATTATATTTCTAGAAGAGGCACCCAATGAGAAGTGCGCGTTGATTCCATATGAAGTAAATTACAGCCTTCCTCTTATAATACCCTCACCCCCGCCCCCACCCCTTATGGCATGGAAACCATGCACGGGAAAACTGTGTTTTGGTAGAAAGTTCTCCTATGTTACTCTATAGTTACATATGATTATATACATTATGATGCTTTCTTTTTTAGCCTTATCATTAGTGAATGAATAGGCTGTCGCCATTGAAGGCACGCTGTCACATTTAAGGGTCGCCAATATGACGTTTAATGAAATGTATATTTATGGAAAGGCAGCACTGATTAGAAAACGGGTCCTAGGATAAGCAGTCAATATGCAAACTGTGTGTCGACGCTACTATTATCAGCTTCGAAGACTCATTCCTTATTCAATTATGACGCTGTAGCGGGCCTGGCTTCGCTATTTTACACGCACGATTGTAAAGGACCCGCCAACTTTCTTTTTCAGCTAGTGTGTGTATTTAAATCAGCCTTTATATAAGGCTGGTTAGCGCCTGAGTTCCTCGGCGGATTGACAAACGTTGCTCGATGAATGTTCACGGCGGTGCGCGGTATTGCGACACCCGAGACTGCGCTCAATATGTTTGGCAACTAAGTGTCGAACTCAATTATATTACATCCTGTGGATGGATTTTTTTTTCATCAAGCTGAGTTATTGTGCGTCCACTGCTTTGCTTAGTGAGCTAGGAACCCCATAAAAGGCCTGCAACGGCATAATTAAAAGTCATCCATGCTATGAGCGATGCGACTTTTTCGATTTTAAATTCGATAACAAAAGCAAGGCCCCGCTATAACTGAAATGCCCCGACATCCGATATATGGATATTAAATCATGCGCATCTCTGTCGAATCCGTTAGATACCGCTCGTGCGCGCAGACTTGTATCAATTATTAAATATGAAGTAATAGAGAAATACGGAACAGCGTAAACGATTCTATTTGGTTGGTCCGCAGACTGCCAAATATTCAAGGGGAACATACTGTGAACTAGCGCCACCTGGGATATCCAGTGACCCAGTGGAAACTGGGCGGAGATTGTTAGCTCGGGCCAAAAAAGAATCCCTACGATTCTAGTCGTGATTGTGACTGCCTTCATGATTTCCTGGACGCCATACTATGTACCCTGATCAGCGGATTGCACTGCCGACAACAATCTTTTCTTGTTTAGCAAATATAACTGGCTAACCATTTGCTGATCAGTGAACAACTGTTTCGCTTTTACGCCGATTTGTCTATGGCAATAGACGTGAACGTATACGCAGCTTAGTTCTTTATGCAGAAACATTGTTACAATAATGATGTGACTCTTTATTATCCTAACTTTTTAAGCAACTGTTAACAAACATACCCGAATATTTCAAAATAACTTTTACTCGTTAATAAAGTTCGAAATAATTTTTCTAATTGCACGGAATCAAGTTTTGTGTGAAAAACCACGTGTGGCTCTTGAACGATTTAATAATCAACGACGTCTCAAAAAGACGAGATTTAATTTAAAAGAAAACGGCATAAATTCGAAACCTACTGCGCGGATAACAACGAATTTTTTTATTGGGAGGAGACAACCTCCTAGGAAAATGGATCGCCGCCCGTCAAAGCACCCAGTGATCACTTCAATCCAATCTGCAAATACGATAAGAAGTCGTATCTCAGTTGATGAAATCAACGATGAAAATAGGGTCTGATTAAGATGGATCGATGAATTTGGGCCTTACGCTGAATATTGACATAAGTACATGCGAGTACTTGTGTTACTTCTACCCAGTTTACTTTAGGCATGTCTAGAAAACTGAAGAAGTATCAGGCGGTACTGTGGTTAGTTTTATCAGCTACTTTTTCAAAAAGCCATGTGTTCGACTCCGGGCTAAAGGCCTTAACGGAGAATTTTTCAAAAGAACGCATTTTCACAGTGTTCCCACATTCATGTAGGGGCCATAAAGATACCGACGCGCAGTGCGCCTGAGCTGGGGCCAGGCCGAAAGTCGCTACAAAGGCTCGATCACCGAATTAAGGGTGCATGCAGGAATTATGCGAAGTATATGTATGAACTCGGATGCGAAATCGACAGTTATGTTGGGGCATCAGGTTAGTAGAGAGCTGACGAGAAACAGAGATGGTTTTCGTAACGGGTATATGCTACCACAGTGGCCTGGCTGAAGCAGCGGGCTCCCCTCACGTTTTTTGTAGCAGTATCAAAAAACTGGAGATCAGATTAATAGGATGGGCATCATGTGTATATTGGTGCCAATGCTCTTGATTTTTTCCGTTGTAACGGCTACCTGCCAAACAAACGAACGACTTTTTCAGGGATTCATGTATTATCCTTTGCTTCTATTTATCATGCTAAAGTCAAGCATATTATGTCCAACTTCAGCCATTCGTTGCTATAAATGTCACCATCACGTGGATAGATCAGATTCTTCAGCTGTAAAGGGTTCTATTGCGAAAGATATATAAAAATAAAAAGCTATGATATCGTTTGAAGCGGCAGATACAAACTTCTATTTGAAAGTATCTGATCAATGATTTTTTTGTTTTGACAGGCGTGCTAGTACATCGAACGATGTCTTTTTTGAATTGATACGCGACGTAAGACCTAACATAAAGCTGGCAGACGATCACGACGAAGTCTATGTAAATCGATATTGACCACAATATAATGTCGTACGCCAAATTGATATTGACAGATTAACAAGCACGATACATTTTGTTGTACCGGACGTAACAAATGAAAAACAATAATAGTTTTTAATATAAAAATTTAGTATATTTCTCTTTCAAGAATTGAAAAGTATTCAACACCAAACTCGCATACATGTATCTAACAGTGAGTGTATATCTAATAGTCATTTTATATATATCTTTTTCCTTTGTCTCACCATTTCCCGTTACTTATTAACAATTCTTCTCGCGTATAGTAGACGGTACGAGTAAACCACTTTTACATCCAGCTGTGCAATGTAATGGTAATAATGCTCAGGATATTTCAGGGATATGATTTAACTTACCATAGTGTAGTAAATGTGTTGTCTGTCTCTGATGCGTACGCCCCTTTGCTATATATATATATATATGCGGTGGTCCTAGAATACGCAGAACCTAGCAAAAAAAAACCAGTTAGAAGACGGCTGGACTCATTCTACTGCGTACCGCCACACAGGTGGCGCTTAATTACTACCATTCCAACTTCGGCGCTCGATGGTTGCAGGTTCCTACCGAACCCACTTGAATGTGGGACCATTCAACGGTGGCCCTGTTACGTATCTTCCAATTTGCCTGTACGCTACAAACAGTCCTATCATAAACCACATTGATTCCGATGAACGAATCACAGACGATTTCGTGACTGAAGTTAGTCATATAGAGACATCACGGACTAAATGCGATGTATCAAAGTAATACTGTGCCAGGATCCAAGGACAAATTACGCTATTGCATGAATGACCGATTCTGATGCAAGGAACAATCGGCGGCAGCAGCAGACGATGTCAAAATTCTTGCACCAAGAATACAACTTTGGGTAATTATCATCGGCCGTTGAAAAGATTTCGGCGAACCATTTACGTAGCAGTTGCTAAGGTAGTAATTAAGGCTTGAAGAAACAGCATTTAGGTAACGTAACCTATAGATGAAGGCAATTGCAAAGATGTTGAAAAGCAGTGTCAAACTTTTTTTTTTTATAGTTTCGCGGTTCTATATATTTATATAAATCGGTTTTATAAAGGCTAATGTACCGGTTGTGCGTGATTAGTTTTGTGCTACTATTTTCAAAATAACTTCTTCGAATCCAGTAGCTAGCTTGCTGCTAGCTACTTTTCTATATGTAAATAACCTACCTGGAAACGGATTGCCATTTACTGGGGGTATTTTTTTCTAACAACCTGTAGAATCAGATGTAAACAATTTTTTATTGCATGCAACTACATAATATAAACTAGGAGGCAACCATACCTTGGTTGGGGTTGGTTAATGCTTTCGTTAAAGCCTTCATCTCCTCACCGTAAAATGTCCACAGTATATCGTAATTTAAGATCAGCAGTATTTTTTAATTTTGCTATCTACGATCTAATGCACCTAACCGATCTTTCGCAATAGCAGCGAAATAATATATTCAGTTCATAAATATGGGAGAATATATAATCCCATATATATGAACATATGGGATTTTTGATTTGGAACTCAGTTTCATTTAACGAAGAATATTAACTCGAGTTATTTTGTCATAAAATAGATAATTAAGTGGTCATCCTTAGCTTTACAAAAGTCGTCTAACTAAATTATACTTTTTAATTTAAATCCATATTTAACTCAATGGTTTAGCTTGATTAAAGGCTCTTAATAATGAAGAGAAAAAAACATTCAAATTCCAGTTAAAAAAAAAAGCTCAAAAACCGTAGTCAGTAAAGAGGTATAAAATGCGACACCGGAGACCTCATAGGAAGGCATATACATTGTTCGTTTCGTTACTCGCTATATTCGGTTTTTCTCCAGTGTCCTTAAACGATTGTTAAGGCATCAGCTGTCTCTTTGATGAAATTAGGATTCTCGTAGAGCTTTGCTAAGTTGAGTGTGTCGAACGCCATAGAAAAGGAACAACATACTTAGGCGTCTCAGATACCTAGCCTTCGAAACCTGTTAACCTTTGCAGGACCCGCCCTCTGCTCCACCTACAGTGAACAGCTAGCTGTTCGGGCGTTTCATCCAAGACCCTAACTCCCGCCCAAAAGCGTACGTTCAGTAATTGTGTATTTTGTTAGTTTGCAGATGGGCGCCATTTAGACTGAAGCGGCGAAGTGAGATAAATTTGTGGAGAGAGAGATAAATATTTGCATGAGGGTTCCTTGAGTTCGAAAAAATGCTATGTATGAAAAAAATTATAATATATCCCATGTGTAAAACAGATAAAAGGAAATTGACTCGATATAATGCATCGTCATAATGCAATAATAATAGTTAGCAACAATGAGTAGATGTTTGTTAAGATAACGACTTAGATAGGCGTGCGTGTTTGCCTTACGAGGATCCTAACTTCATCAAAGAGGCAGCTGATACCTTAACAATCGTTTAAGGACGTGTTTCCCGTACCCAATAAAATCCATATGGCTTAGTTAATATCTAGTGCTAATGTACATATGCAAAAACGTTTAGACCTAGTAAAAAAAAGTACATTATTGATTTTTATTATCATTAAAGATAATGCAGCAGTTATCCATTATCTGTACTTTGCGATAATTTAAAGCCAATAATATCTAGTTAATATCTAAATAATAATCTAGGAATTTTTTGTTAGGATTATATGAAACTATGAGAAAGTGGACAAAAGTCAAATTTTTACATCTGTGACGATATACATTCTCCAAGCATACGATTTTCCTATATTATACTATAGAAGGACGCTATAAAAAAATCGAATTATACATACAACAAGATAGCCCACGTGATTAAAATGATACGCCATCAATGTTGACTCTCTAGCCTTTGATCAATTTCTGAGTGCGGTTAATTAAAAAAATCGCGCGCACGTACAACCTGTGGCCATCGTTTGCCATTCTAATGAATTTAAATATAGGTAAATAGCTCAGGTACTATGTGAGCGTAACAAGTGACGATGTTGCACCTACCTGAGAAAGAAAACGCATCGTGTTTTTTTTTTCTTATGTACTAGTATTTAAAGCATAATTTTTACTGGCTTATTATATAATTTTAGTCACGTATACGGTTCAGAACAATAAGTAGCTTGTTAAGCAATCCAAAATGGTTAAGAGTATGGCTAGACTATGTGTTCCCTCAGTAGAGCTATCTGGAACTGTAGAGCTTCGTAGCATTCTTATAACAAGTGTACTGCTAATATTCTATCTATACGCTTTCGCCCAGGATCTTGTCTAGCAGAAGAGTATTTTTATAAAGGGTAAAGCGAGCAGGAGGTTGTCTCACTTGTACAGGACACCTGGTGGTCTACGTTAAAGTTTTTTTAAAGTTAGCCGTTCCCATCGAACGTATAAGCTACGCTTCTAATCTACCTAAACATGCATACAATTTCAGATTTTGCATGGCTGACGTCAACAGTTTAAAAACGCACTTGAGAGGCCGAGTTCCACCTTTGTAATATCGATTTGTTAGGAGGCTTCATTGTACCATTGAACTTCTCTAATAATAACCGCAATAACTCACTTTGAACATATGATATTTCGTACATGTGCGGTTCAAGGACAGAGAAGCATTTGATTCTTTGAGTAACAAATATGTTACTCGAACAATTCGTGTTATCTCTCTGTAATGTATATAGGAGCTTCACTAGGTGCTAGATAGCCATCTGCCGCTTGGCTAAAATCAACTTTCAATTATAAAAATTAGACTAGCTCTGAATTACGGATTAAAATCGAATCAAATTGTGGCCTGAACTTATAGCGGCGGCCTTATGTCCCTTTAGACAATTGCTTAACTGACAATGGCCTTATGTTCAAAAAAAACTTCTACTTTTTTAGATATCAAAATGCTTTAGGTTCGTCACCTATCCTGTCCTGGTTTAGTTGGTAGATGAAAAGGAAAATGGGACTTACTGCAATTGTAGCTGGCACTCAGGTAGCCAGTCTGCCAGAATCACCCTTTACTTCCGTTCAAGCCATGGCCAGAAAGATCGGTTGATAATATGAGAAGTCGAGGCAAGGAACATTCTGTGGGGCTGGCCGTTGCATCTATATCGACCTCAGATTTTGCAGATGCTTTCGCATTGTCGATGGCGGGGGTTTTCATGGAGAAAAAAGCGGGCACAAGAAGCAGTCCTAACGCCGAAATATCGGCACGTGACACGTATAGTTAGCTTTTTTTTGTATTGATGTAACAAGAGAGGACGGTACTCTAGCAGTGCTTTTTCCAGACCAGGAAGACAAAATCGCTGAGACCGACAGAAGTCTACACTGAACAACGACATGAGCGAGCGAGGCCGTAGATGTCATCTTACCTTGCCACCAACTGACGATAACCCGTCATATAATAACATCAAAAGTCTATTTGAGTTTTGCTTGAGTGAGAAAAAAGTTGGGTCTGAAATTCGCATAAATAGGCGGGTCAAAGTTCGAACAGGATTCGGCGGAACGATGAGAGAGAAATGACGACAATACACTGCTTGTGCGGGAAGCGCACGGCCCTTAATTTCCCAATCGTCGCCTTATTTGTTCTTTTCCTAAGGCAAACGCTTATATAGGCAAAAATAGCGTCATTCTAAGGGACGTCGTTGGATGTTCGGGAATCTATTGTCAGGGGTGTTTGTTTTTATGATTTGATTTATAGAAAATCGTTACGCAATCTTCGACGATTTGCTGTAAATTGTGGTAGGGAAAATATATCTTAACGGGTAATTAGTAGTAATAACTTGTGTTGTCTTTCCTCTACACTGCCTAGATCCAGAAATCATTTTATTTCACTACCAGACCAAGTTCAAAGGAGCTGCGCGACTAAATTACCTAAGACCCAGACTGCTGAAAAATGTCAGTCCCAGTGCATTATGGAATCGCCTTCAGTGATTATGGCGAAATCGTATACTGACACGACTTATCAGTCTTATGATGGCCTTATTGAGGCAGCGATTGAGCGAAATGTTTAGCGTTGTCAAATCTCAACTTCGACAAATCTTCAGATTCACCAAAACCTCAACAGCTGATTGATTAAGCGGCGGATTATTAGTTAGTACGCATTGCCTCACCGAGATCTTTTGCAAGCAAATAATTGATTCATATCACGTTTAGCGGGTAACCAATGAATGTCATAGCGGGCGTGGCGTTGCTTATGCGAATGTTTCTACATTTAGGAAATATCTGACACCCGTTCTGCCATATATTGAATTGTTTTAGTGATGCCAATGCAGAATAGCGCAACTTTACTATGACCACATGCCGCATCGGCAGTGACTTCAAAACAGCTTATTTTCAGTATCCATCACGGACACTGCTCATGTTGATGCAATCCATTATGCCGTATTACCTTCTTTATATGCCTTTATTTTCAATTAACACTATCGTTCTTCGTCTTATCGCTGGCATTTGAGCAGCGCTATTCAAGCTTCAAATGGCCACATTCACTAATTCACGTCACGTTTTGCTGACTGAAACCAACACGTTACATGCGTAGCAATGCTCGTTACCGCAGACGTTTACAGTGACGATCAGTGCACGTGGACGCCAGCGACGAGCCTGAGTAGAGCGAAAAGCCCCGCTAGCCGAGGGCGTCTCCTCGGACCGCGTAGGCAGTTACGCCTGCCACCATTTCGCTGTCGGACTCTCGAAAAGACGCATCGTAGTGCAACACTATTCGAGGCTAACTGAAGGAATATCGTCGTTCGTATTATTAAGCAGCAACGCAAGGCGCTTTGAGGCCTACACGTCGTAGCCATGGCTCGTACAAAGCAAACAGCTCGTAAGTCGACTGGAGGCAAGGCTCCTCGAAAGCAATTGGCTACAAAGGCCGCTCGCAAGTCAGCACCTGCCACCGGCGGTGTGAAGAAGCCACACCGTTACAGACCAGGCACCGTTGCCCTTCGCGAAATTCGTCGATACCAAAAGTCCACCGAGCTCCTTATTAGAAAGCTTCCCTTCCAGCGACTGGTACGCGAAATCGCTCAGGATTTCAAGACGGATCTCAGGTAAGCTCAGATTAGCAGTAAAGAAGGTTATAGGACAGTGGCACTTTTGATTTTACTCATGTATTATATAATGTCTAGAAGTAACGCGCTGCGGGGTTTACGGACGATTACATAAAGTGGCTCAAAGATTTTTTTCTTTTCAAAGAAAAAAAGACCGCATTTCAGACTGTGTAACCTCACAGATGAGAGATACCAGTAAGTGACGTAGGCCTTTCCGACCGTCCTTCACCTGCTATGGTTCATCTACTTTGCTAAAGAAAAGTCAAATTTTAATACAAAAAGAGAAGGCAGTTAGTTTTATTATATTTCGCAGCAGCAGCGGCGGCGGGGGCGGCGGCGGCGGCGGCGACGGCGGCGGCGGCGGCTGTATCCGGTTGTGACGGTCAAGGTCACCTATGTCCCTTTATTTCGTGGAGACGTTACGATTCGTTTTCTTATGGTGCATTCTGTAAGCGTGTGATGTTGAAAATGGCAAAAACAACAAGTTACCAATAGCCTCGATTATTTTCGTGCGATGTTTTCTTCGGTGCGAAGTAATTGGCTAGATGCGTTTGTTGGAATGGGCAATCATGCTCGAATTGTGACTTGTTTTCGGCCAAGACAAGTTAGCTACCATCCGTCAGTTTGCTATCACTAGCGCCTAGTTTGCTTCCGTATACCCACCTAACACGAGTTGCATTTTACCAAAAACGTATGTGATTGTGTCTCGTGTAGGTTTCAGTCGTCCGCCGTCATGGCACTGCAGGAAGCCGCCGAAGCCTACCTCGTTGGCCTGTTTGAAGATACAAATCTATGTGCTATTCACGCCAAACGGGTTACCATAATGCCCAAAGACATCCAACTAGCGCGGCGAATCCGTGGCGAACGCGCCTAAGTATTTAGTGCAGGTGGCAGTGTTCCCGAGTCGACGAACCCCTGGGCGATCGTTTACAACCTCAACCCCGATCAGGATGAAGGTACACGTCGGGGCAAACCGATTTGTAAATCTAGAAATGAGCGGCATGTGAGTAGGCATTGTATCCACATGCTAACGGAAAGTAGCAATGGCAATAGCGATTGCGGTAGAAAGCTATTAATTTCGTTAAAACTGTACATATTATGGTAGAACCCACTGAACACGAAGGTGATCGGAACAGAAATACACAGACAGAATGACAGCGAGAAAAACATCGACCAGCAAAACATTGCGTAACACCAAACCTCCCATGCGAGCCACTTGTATTGTGTAACGCTGATAATCGGAAACGTTAAACTGAATATAATTAATGGACTGGGAGTGACGTCAATTGTGTATAGGGGCGCCTTGCTTTATGCTTCGAACACTTTAAATAAACGAAAAATTTTACACGACGAATATCATCCGCCTGTTTTTATCTTCCTTCGGCAGGAAACTACATGATTTTATACGATCGGAAATTGACCGTGGATCAGTATTACTATCGAGTGTAACAATGTAGCTATTACTCTGTGACTGAATGCTTTTCTGGTGAAGACCTGAGCATGATTCACAAATCTATTCGTAATCATAGGATTAGGGAAGAGGCAGTAATTTCTAGCGATATATTTCAAACAGGCGTCTTTCAAATTTTTTCGGTCACATGTGTCACAATCGAGAGCACTTAGGGTAATTGTTTCTGTTTTTGCTTGGGCCCAAGTTAACGCGTGTCGATCTTCTTCCAGCTAAAGTTGTCTGTCGACGATACCTTTCAGCAGAAAACTTTCCTCACCTATTCGTCCTATATTTTGAACGTTATCTAGTGTTTAGCATGGGCAACTGAACAGCTCGCACAGTCATAGGCCCACATTGTCTAGCAGGACTGATTAGAGGACACGAACTTCCCTCTTAAGAACCGCAGCAATGTCTTTTTCTTTAAAATATCTTGCAATCATACAACAGCTTAGACGAAATTTTCAGGCACAGTATCCTGGTACGTTGCATGCATGCATCCAATATGCTTGGGACATTTCAGGGAATCAGGATATTCTCATGCAACATAAGGCAGCGGTGTTCAAGTTTGCATGAGTAGCTACAAGTAATTCTGTTGTTCAGGCTACTATTTGTTATGTGCTTGTTTAGCATTTGTAGGGACCTTTGTCTTGGATGTATGCTAGTCGTTGGCTCAGTATTTACCCTCCATCGACATCCGAGTTCTAGCACGTAATTAACAATCGAGATTATCAAAGGGATTTCGGGTAAGTGAGGGCCGGTAGAAGGCAAAAGATAGAAAATAACTTATAATTGAATAGTAATATAATGAGATAATTTGCTAGTGTCGCTGCATTTATATTACGAGTCAGTCCTCTTCAAGTTGTGAAGACTCTTTAAGTCATCCTCGTCAAAGATGGCCACATTTCTATGTTAAACTGCTATTATGACGTTCAAAAAGCAGCGTCCACATCGAAGTGATCGAGTTCGAGCCGTAAGATTTTTGGCAGTGGCAGAGATGAAGTATAGATGAGAACTGTCTAAGTATAGTAAAGCAGCTCGTTAACGAATTTTTCTATCTGTAGGCACCAGAGTTGCAAGCCGTGTCGTGAGGGGGTCTTCGTGACACAAAGAATAGAAACGTCTGAGACGTATGACGTACGTACAGATAGCGCATACGTATCAGACAGCTGACACACTGAGCTCCGTTAGCTCGGAATACTGAAACTAAAACAAAAAAAAAACAAAGAAAGGTTAAATATTTATGATTTTCTAATACTAATTTCTAATTCTATCAAAAGATAACCATTGTTCTGTATACATACATATAAGCTATATAAATAAAAGAAGGTTAACCTATACAACTTTAGCTTATAATAATAGAACTAAGGCGAAATGATTGTTGGCTTGCTGGTAAATTTATTTCATTTAATATTTACTATTAAGTTTTATCTTACATCGAATTGTATTACGTTAACGATCAGGTCTAATTCTTCCTTTCTGCGTAGTTGATATACGGCTCAAGTTGACTCTGTGTATAATAGACTATTGTCGACCCGGGTCGCCACCAGACTTTTCAGTGCCAACAAGTCCGATTGTTGATGAGCGTCGTCTGATCTCCTTTCTTTGAATCGAAACTTCAGAGCGAACACCTTTGTCATAGAGGACGCTTGCGTTATCTGTTTCTTGACTAGTCCCGAGGTACTGCGCAGATTATTAGATATGGAGACATTAGTAATAATAGCATAATTCGTTGTTCTAAATATGCACATCGTGAACTAGTTACGGCGTTATATTAGTATAGAAGGGGGCTGTCATATGTGTGCAGATGTGCGGACAAAAGTACATTTTGTAACGAGGCAATTTTCTGTTCAGCGAGATGATGTTTGAACTTATCTAAGGCCATTATTATTACTGTTACCTACTGAAAATTTGTCTTCTTTGGATATTTTGAGCTGCAACGAATACAAGTAACGTATTTTAACCTAATTCCATATCGGATTTATAGACCTCGGCGTCTATACATATGTACATCATAGGCGTGGGAACGGGAAGGCAACACTTGGATGTGCTGATAGTTATAGCGAGTGTTAATCAGATACGACGCTGGGACACGATTTCATTGTACCATTACCTGTATTACGATCTTTGATCTAGGAGATTTGGATAGTGATACCTGGATACGACCTAAATGGTATACAGTCATATACAATAGACCTAGTTGTCACGTTTGGATTAAATACATTTTCTTTTTATAGCAACTCTATTGATAGTGTTTACAAATGTCTCTATAATATAAGACTAGCTTTAGCCCGCAGCTACGAAGAGAGTGACAAAACACGATTAAAGATTGAGCGAACCCTATAGTCTTCTTGGTATAGCGGAAGCAAATATTATACAGGAGGGCAGGTTGCGTATAAATATTTCACCGTGTCGCTCAGGTCTTGCGCCGCGCTGACGCATTGCTCATATAAGGCAATGTGCTTGCGAACGGTTCTGTTTTTTTCCGGGAAGTCCTATAGATTCTTATTATTACGCTTCAAGAACGACAGAGCATTTTTTCGAAAACGGGCCGCAAAGGTCGGCTCACCTATCGCTTAGGATCAACATTCGGCGTGCTCTAAGCCGTACCCATATTTCTGCCAGACGAACCAAAACAGCTACGTCTTTCTACACGTGACCAAACTTCTTTCTACTAGCTCGATGTAATTAATGTACACAAGCGATTTATGTGAAATGTGCCTCCTGGTCCAAATATAGCAACTCTATGATAAACAGCACACTCTAAAATTTAGCAAAAAAAAAAAAAATTATTGATTTTGCTTGCTCCTGTTTTTCTGTTACGAAGAAAAGGGTTTTGCCGAAAGACGAAGAACAAGTCTACTACGTCTATTCCTTAACGTACTTTTATGCCAGTTAATAATTAAGTACTTATAACGCAAGTTAATAGTAGAAATACAATACATTGTGTAACGACAATTTATGGGATATAAATTATGGACCGAATTTAATTGTCACACATATCAGGTGTGTTTAGAATCTATCGATGTCTAGCAAAGATGGCTATTTCACTCCGTGCTGACTTTATTTGTATGCGGAAGTAACCCGCTCGTCAATATATAACGTTGGATCCTTGACAATTCGAAAAAACGTAAATCTGCAAGAAATGCCTGAAATTAACGTCTACATTATTTACTTCAGTCGAGTGGAGTGGACGACATAATTAAGGTACAAGAAAAGCCCCTGTAGGACCTTTTTGTGGCGTGAAGGACTTCAGTGTGCAATAGCAGTCCCCCTTTGTACGTCGATAGTAATGACAGACGTGGAAACAACGATTATGTTTTGTCACAAGAAAATACGAGAGTAATTGCAGCATAAATTGCTTATGCTGAATCGGCGGCTTGAGCTAGACTGATGAACTGTGAAATTATCAGGAATTTTTATGAACCGTTTGTGTTTATGAAAAAAAAAATGAATGAAGCTTTTTAATTCAAGTAAATGATGTAAGCCGTCATTTCTAAGTAAATCCGAGTACTTGGTTCACTTTGGGCCTTTTCATGAACAAAAACTCTCATCAGATTATCACAAGCTGTTTGCATAACGAAAAAATGTCAAAACGCAAAATCTGACCTGCCTATTGTAAATACACGACATTTTCTATTTCGCTTTCCACGTTGTGCAGAGTCTTCTTAGTCAAGTCAGTAGACGTTGCCCTTCCCCCCTTCCCCTTGAATATATCGTGCTATGGGGCGGGGCTGATGTAACTTCAGTCCTGCAAGTTCCTTAAACAGTGTACAGTCACCTGGCTGGCCTGTTGCTTGTGAGATATTTACCCCAATTCGTGAGAAATAAACTTCCAGCAGTGTGGGAATTCTTTCAGCCGATTCACTCATCATATGCAGCGGCTTCGTGGGTGTCTTATTTATCAATATCGAAAAGATACGATAATCCCGCTATTTTGTCACTGCATTGACAGACTCATGGCAATCTAAAGAGCTGACATAAACACAAAAATATATGGTAGATCTATTGAAGTGTCCCATTCTTAGGTCTTGATAATTAGCAGCTTCAGGAAGCTCCTCAGGAGGGAAAATTTACGTAAACACTTATAAATAAATGAGATGGCACTGACGTCGATAAGGGTGTCTTTCATACCATAGTAAACTAACTATGAAGAAACTAGTATCAGTCCCTTGGAACGAAAAAGCAGGCACGGTCTTATCATCAATCAGCGGTACTTATTCCCTTTAGGCAAGTTACGCTGGAGTTGTTATCATAGCTGGAACTGTATGTTTCACCCTTCTGTATGTACATTTTCAGTAAACATGACATCACTCAATGCGCTAATTATGCAAGCATTTTCGAGCCGTTCGGACAGTGCCGTTACGAAATGAAGGACCTCCGCAATACTGTCTCAGACTGTGAAGAATAAATTCACCCATTATACTTGTACAAGGTGACAAGCATATCTATTACATGGAGTCCTTCGTCAGTCTCTATGCGTAACTTACCCCTATGGCCGTGCTTCGTGCAAGGGTTTGGTTTTATTACAAATGTGTCTGGTGCTTGAAACAAGTGCGTACTTTACTGTTCCGTTAAGTTTTCTGGCTTCGCGTGCAATCAATGTAGAAAACCTCGTACATTGTAGGTTAGCTATGTAGGCTTTACATGACCCTTGTAACTTCCAATGATGATTGCCATACCACTGCCGATGGTGACTTACATTCGTTTAATGCGGGTCCGCTACAGCAGCTGATCGACAAACAGACTGTTGATCTGACTGACCCGGGACTACAATGCAACTTCGATGCACTTCTGGAATAGGCATCGAGGAATATTATGGACGTTTGAGCTGAAAAATGCTCTTTCAACAATTAATGGCCTATATTCATTTAAGAGATTTGTAGCTGATTCTGCCATTTGGTGTAATGGTTTTATGTTTCGGGTAAGATACTGTCGAAAAGGATCAACGTTGACTATAATTTCCCAGCCGGCTGATTGGTGGCAGCTGAATACCTTGCTGGCAGAAAGTAAAAACTGTTAAACTCGAACCGTTTAGGTTGTCCGCCGGTAAATCCCAAAATACTCAATGTGTTCAAATCATAACTCCAATTTTCGATGCAAAAGTAAATTGGAATTATCGTTGTGCATTATGGAATAGCAAATACATACATTTGAATTTTTCTTTCAATGATGGACCAAGGCTTAGCGAACTTTTAATTGAAGCTAAAGATTATTTGTCAGATTGAAGAGAACTATATCGACGTATGTCCTTATTATATACTCTTTTCAAAATTTTGAAAGATATCAGGCCATAGACGATATTTCCTAAAATCAAACGATAGAATAGTGCACGGTCACAACTCGGATCCTGCTGATCCCGGATGTTAACTCCGCTGTAGGATGTTAGCGCACGAATTTTCTGCATCGTTATCTTCTCGGAAAGTTTGTCTTATGAGCTTCATTTACGCGATCGTATTTCCACTCATAGCGTCCACGTCGAAAATGTCCTCTGTATTGCAGCTTAACCTTAGGTGGCATCATTGAACACTATTTAAATAGATGCGGGAGGCGAGTCCTTTCGTCTAATGCTAATTGCGCAATAGGCATTGCAGATGCAATCAAGTACATTTGACTGTATATCAGGACAATTAACACCAGGACAATTAACACCGTTCAGACATCCGCCACACGTACGTAATTGCTGTCGTGTTCAATAATAATAATAATAACTGAAGATAGCATCAACTTTTTCCGACTGCTGCGACCTTTGGAGCTTTTGAGGGCTAGTTTCTATTCTAAGTTTACTTACATGCTACAGTCCTACCTAAAATTCTAAAATCTTTCTTAATAAGGACCGCTTTAGCACCTGCTAAGCTAACAATCCAGGTAGGTAACGTTTTTTGGTTGATTGATGGTCATCGTGGTCGTTAGCTTCAGGACAACGTTCTTGAGGAAACCTGAATTCGTGACGAGTTCTAATGCGTTCCTATGCAGTATACACACAACCTTTTGTCCTTAGGAGCATACAAAGCAAAATCAGAATCGCATATTATCATGAAGAATTCGTACACGCTGGTTAAGTACTTCCCCTAGATACTCGTTCCACATAGTCACCAATTGTTCGTCGAATAAAAGCATACGAGCTAAACTCCAACGATAGATTCAACTATACGATGCGGTTGTTGGGCACGCAGTGACTACTACAAGTTTCTACGACGTCTATGGGCATATATATTTAGCGGGTCGTAATACGTTTGGGCGCTATCCGAGCGCATTAATTTTGTTGCATATTTGATAGATTTAGTTGCGTCGACTTTTGGGTTTGCACCAGCTTTTCTTCTTTTTGGCCGTTAGCTACTGCTGAGTATTACGAGAAACCTGAATTGTGAATGCCAGGATTGGTAAATTCCAACCGATCACTGAAGGTGTCAGGATTTCGAACTGGTTCGGCCCGGGCAACTTCAGTCAGCTTCTGACCGGCATTACCAGAGGCTTCTACATCTGGTGAGTGTGCACCGGGATCAAGAACGTTGACAATGACCATTATAATCTCAGCAGTAATATACGACGCAGCGTAGATCGCGGCAGGGATAACGACGTCCTGGACAATCGATTCGGGGCGCCAGTTAGGTAGTAACCATCTCCAAAAACGGGTGCGTTTCGAGTCGAGTGGGAGTCGCTCTCTTGGTCTCCCAGGCAACGCTGGTTCACTCGCAGACGTTTTCATTGGACTATTTGATGAGTCCGTAGATGAAGGTCTGATTGAGTCTGCTGATGAGGCCCGAGAAGACACGCATGACGCTGGCATAACACGCGCTGAGCCGTTCCGTGAAATCTCACCTAATCTCCTCTTAAACGTGTTCGACAACATACTGCTCCTACTTTGGTCTAGCGCTGAGCTTCCTTTAACGGATTCCGCGGAACAGGTTTCTTTCGCTGTGTCCACAAACGAGTCCTTATTTGCATCGTTTGTTTGAAGTTTGCTTGTTTGCTCCGGTAAGACGCCGTCCTCACCTCGTGATGGCGGAACCTTTTTCGGTGGTTCCGCTGGCGGCTTAGTTCTCGCGATTATTTGAGTGCTGTCCGTTTTCATCGACAAAATTTCCTTTGATGTCGATGGTGATGGCCTGCCTATCGCTGGTTTTACCGATGCAGTTGGTGTAGCTGAATTTTTTGATTCTTCCGTAGACAAGTGCGTTTTGGCTGATGTTACTGATAATTTTATTTCAGGTAAGCTCGTTCTAGCTGACGATGAACTTAATTTATTCTCACTTAATGTCCCCCTCAAGCTCTCGTCTCCTAAACTTAGCTGTGTGTTCGTTTGTTTTCCGGCTAAGTTAAGCGCTGTTTTGTTCTTTTGTAGTTGTAGAGCGGTTTCGATCAAAGGTGATTTAATACTACGATGAGTCAGTGATGATGATGTAGGAGCGCTATTCGAGTGCTTTCGCGTTGGCCGAAGTGGTCCTCTAGCACGCTTACGTGCAAGACTAGCTCGTGTTTCTGCTGGCGATGGCTGTCGACCCGAGAGTTGAGGAGTTTGATTAGAATCTTGCCGTGCTCCTGTTGATGACGGTGATGAATCTTGTTCATCTTGGTCTTTTAGCGGGAGCGGCACTGACATTATTATGAAACCAATAGGCCTAAATTTCTAGGTCAATCCAAATAGGTACAAAGACATTAGTCTTTGATATCAGGAGCCTGTACGAGAAAACGTCTAATTTTGAATCGAATGATGTGTAAGTTTAACTTCGTTTTTCACTGTTATAGAATGATATTAGTTTGCGGCTAGGCCATCCAGGCCAAATGGTGTACGTACAAATACGGTAAAAAGCGAGACAAGCATTTTTTTTTTCTCTATTATCTTCGGCGAGAGAAGTTTTTCAGGATTGTTCTTGAAGTACCGTATCGATATCATTGGTTACCTTGTACAGTCACCGGCCTAAGCTCTGAAACGCTTGCCAAAATTTACCAACAAAAGAAAACACCCATCGTGCAATAAAAATATACCGTACTTTACTGTTTTCCAGTCAAAATACCGGAATTGTATCAAATTCTGACAGGATTAGACTAGCTGTACCATAGCAGTGTTTAACGACAGTTCCGTACAGAGAACTTAAGTGCTTCTGCCAAAAACGTAGTAGCGCAGAAGACTTCATTGTTCTTCGCACGTCTGCCATATTGCGATATTTTTTTGCGAAAGGAAAGATAGGCGATTGGTAGGATATGTTGAGTGGCTGTGCGCGATACATATATGCAACAATGGCATTGTTAACTATCTTTTGTTGACCTATGTAGGGGAGAAAATGTTTGTACACGAAGTTATGAATACAAATTTAGAATGCCAGAGCCTGGTCACTCTTCGCTGTTTTTATGTAGTTTGAAAATTTAATACCAAAACCTCTGCAATGAATAGTAGAGCCTATAAAGCAATAGGATCATTCTTCTCAATAGTACGACGATTAGGGTGTACAATGCTGTACATGCGTTAGGGACTTTCAATTACAGAATTACTGAGTCTCAACGGGGTATCGTGCCGCAACAATGTTGGTTTTGGGTCCGAAGCTTTACACGTTTACTACCTAAATAGTGCTTTGTACTACTCCACCAGCTGAAACCATAGTGAAGTTGCGTATTTTGTACGTATCGTGTCACGTCGACAGCAGCAGCAGCAGCAGCAGCAAAAAACTTTTTCCTTGACAATCGACGAAAGAGGGTGTACATATAGCATTTAGTTCTTAATTCAGATTAGAGGGATAGGGTGTACATATAGCATTTAGTTCTTACTTCAGATTAGAGAGAGAGGGTCTTAATTCAGATTAGAGGGATAGGGTGTACATATAGCATTTAGTTCTTACTTCAGATTAGAGAGAGAGGGTGTACATATAGCATTTAATTCTTACTTCAAATTTGAGAGACTAATGATTACTCGTTCGTAATTATTTCGAATGACCTTTGGATTGTTTTCCATTGCAAGGAGGGCCATTGCGGATTGTTTTCCATTTTTCTTACAAATTCTACGTAATCAGAATCGGAAGTGGGTATATTATTAAGTTATGTTACAATGGGAAATAGGCATAACACAAGTATTTTTGAACACATACACATATCTAGTTTATCATGGAATCGTTTATACGTGTCGTTTAAGAATGACCAAGGAGCGAAGCTGCCAGTCACTGGCAGGTACTCTCCCTGAGTAAGCCGTCGTCTAGAAAATACCGTGCTGAAAGTGAGGAGAACGTCGTTTCTCAACGGGCCAAATACGGGTCTAGCCATGCATAATTAATGGCCAAGTTCGGGTCTAACCATGCATAAATACATAAATAATCACGAGTTTCATTTCCTTATTACAATGTACGATCATGATGTAACGCGTTGATTTCATGTAACGCGCTGACTTCAGTACTAGAACACTGAAAACATGCAAACTCCAGCTGAAAGCCACAGGTTTGCAGGCGTTTTCTACCCAGGCAGGGTACCCTAAGAGTATGCCTCCTGCCATTTATAAAACATTTTTACTGCATACTTATTTTAACAGAATGCCTTAATCGGTGGATATATTGTTACGTCTAAAAAGAAATTCCCATTATTAAGAAACAATTTGTGTTGATATTGATGCTCGTGGGCCTCCGTTGATTTTGTTGTTTCCGTAATCCCGTAACGCTGTCTACTCCATTTTTAGAAATGCAGATAGAAGCTCAAAATCGTCCATGTCCTCGGGGTATGCCAGGATTTTGATATCTGACGGTACGTTGTGGAGTCGTACACATAATTTACTCACTCATGATAGGAGCTGTCTCATGAGAATCGACAACACACTATCTTGAAACGTTCGTCCAATCTTAAGGGAGGCATCTTACTTCTGCACTTCTGCACCGACGTCAAGTGCCATGGCGATTAAGACAGATTCTAAGAAATGAAATTTACGTTTCCGTATTCTGAATGGCCCTCCTTGGTTTCACTAGAATTTACTTCGGCCTTTGATACTCTAATAGGCACAAACTCCGTAGGATCGTAAGCGCAGGGTTTATACACGCATGGATCGTGGGCTCCAAACCCAAGGAATGAGTCTATCGCTTCAACAAGTTGAGTGAAGATATCTCCCCCGACGAAACTGCTGCCGCCAACTTTTCCTATATTCTTGCCTTCCATCGATGACCCTTGTTCCCTACCGCACTCACAGCTTCACTACTTTTCCTTTGATGGCACACCGAATCCACGGAGCGTAACTATGTGCTCAGGATACTTAGGCAATCGACTACAGGCTGTCGTCTGTCTATTTTCCTTTCGTTATTCTATGCTTTAAAAGAAACTTTCTAGAATGATCACACTTATATACTACATTGCACGAGCCTGAAAATGCTATTATAGGTTTTTTTTTCAACAACTAAGAAACCTTATCATATTGCACACAGTGTTTTCATACTAAAGGTTAAGTAAAAACAGTGAATGAACTATTTCTACTCAGTGTGTAATCGAACGGGATAAAGAATTGAAAAAAGGCACCTGACTGTTACTAGGACGTCAAGGATTTATTCGAAGGCGACAGAGTAGCGTCGTAGTGGTAATAATAAATTTGAGTTTCTTAAATAAACATGACATGTCCGGTAATAACCTCATGTTCAATGTACAACCTAGTATCGTGGCCTGCTAATAATGACTGTTACTGTTTTTTTCAGCTATGGTGTTTGAATTGGGTCCTGTCTGTTTCTCTCTTCACCAGCCACGTTCTATTCGACGAACGTAATAAGTTCCTTTTTTTCTTTTACGCCTAAAAGTAATTGCTCAGAGGTGCTGAACGAGTTTAATCCATATTAAAGCGATTGAACTTGTATTCTAACGCTGTCAGACCAAGCCAAAAGTTTTTCAGCCACGTTAAATGAGCATCAACTATCTGGCATGGCCAATCATGATGCATCGTAGTGGAATCATCATAATGGTCTGTAGTAGACTCATCGACGGATCGTTTGTCGGATAGTTTTCGCGCCTTTATCCGACCGACTTCCTCGTTGAAGTACAACGGAAACATGTCCAATTCAATGAATTTAACGGCTCAGTTCTACCTAGCCATTATAGTTGACTGATTCGTGTAGAACGCCTATAAACAATGGTTTTAGCAAAACCTAATTTATAATGAATTTGTATCGTTTTCGAAGGCTTTCGTCGATCCTTTTACTATTCAGAGCTGCAAATGAACCTTAGGACCGCATTGTATGCTACTAGCTATTTAAATATGTTTTGCATCGATAATTTGGAAATAAATGATCAAATACCAGAAGTGATCTTCCAATTTAGCGAGTATCTCTTTGTGAACGTGTTTTTCTATCATAATCTCAGTATTTCATATGTGTTTCGTTGTGACCCTATGAGCTAAAACTAGGACATCAATACTGTGCCTCTAATGGTGGCCGTTACGCTAATATTACGGGGATGCACTCGCTATATGCTTTTGGCTGTCTTAATATTATTTAGTTTCAGGTAGGCAAGATATCTCTCACAGGCGATTTGCAGGGGGCCAAAAAATGCGGCTCGGTTTCATACGGTCACAGTGTGAAACCACGGTAAGCCTTCCAGCATAGCTGAAATTCAGCGTTGTTGGTCCCAGACCCGCCATTAATACGTCATTGGTGTCTTATGTAAATTTACTTGCTTCACATACAACCGCCCGCCGCGAATTAACGTATTTCCTAGTACTCTATTGCTTCGAAAAGATCCATTATTTATCCTCGTCGTTTCAATCAAAAAGCAACCTCAGTCAAATTTACGTCCTCTAAAATCCTTTTTCGCTGTAGCCTCACTCAACTAAATTTTCCAATTTAGCTTATGTCATTTTAACGCACAGCTAAACAGGGAGCGACGAAAAGTCAGCGACTAATAGACATTTTAGGTTCAAATAACGAAACAGTGACTGCTGTATGATTTTATGTTGCTAGACGCGATTGTATCAAGGTAAGAAGAGAGGACTATAAGAGTGGGTTTACTGAATCGGACCTGTAGTTAATGTCGGCGATAGGCAAGCGACACGACAAACTGGTAATGAACGGAAACAGTTCGGGGCAATTTTGTTCGCCGAATGGTGGAATTGGCGCATTGCGCGGCGGGCGAGAGCTTGTTGCAGGTGTCGCAAATGTTCTTGATGAATGTCTAGACTCATTGCCTAAGACGCAAGACCGTGTGGCAACCCAGAAGACTGCACCGACCCAGAGTGGCGGCTCCGCGAATCATAAACCTCGATTTACTGACACCCAGCGCCCGTACTCGCACACCGCTCACGGTTCCGTCTTCTTTCCTACAAGCGGAAACTACGAGCGGACCGGAAGCCGTAGCAGCGGCTATAGTTCCAATGCACCCAATTGCACGCTTCCGACCCCGAGGCCATATGCGTCTGTTAATCACACAGCTAGCGCGTACAGCCCTGCTGTCTTCTTCAACGCCAGTCCTTATAACCGTGCAGCACCTAGTAGCACACCCTACGGCCCAGTGTCTGGGCCACCAACTCCTGCTGGGTACTTCACCGGCGGTTACAATCCAGGCGTTTTCAACGCTAGAGCTATTGGTTACCCAGCCTACAACCCGATTGCAGTAAATCCTGGCGCTTACAACATGAGTGGTGCTTATAACCCCGGCCAGGCGTATAATCATGGAACATTCAGATCTGGCGGGGTGCTTAACCTTGGAGGGTAAAGAGGAAAAGTAGTGGAAGAGAACTGCAGCTGTATTATCCAATGAACGTCAACGTTTCGAAATCAATCGCACTATTGAAATCAAAACCGGAAGTGGTCACGCCAGAATGTCCCAAACATTGACGATGACTAGATTGAGAAAAGCCCCACGACGAGACGTACAACCAACGAGCAGACGAGACAACACAACAAGACAGCAACAACAACAATAAAGCCTATTGTATTACTGTTGTTTACTAAGTAACGTGTTACTTTGATGGTGTTACTTTGTTGATAGCGATCCTGTAACTGGGCTGGGCTGCTTTGTTAAGCTGTACATGATGAAGCTGGTAAATAGAAACACACTTTTCACAAGTGTGCGGAGGCATGTCAGCCAGTCGAGTAACAAAATAACTAGGAAATTTAGAGTTGCTTCGGCTTTTCAATGGGAGATCCAATTAAACCATAAGTTTAAACTCAATTAAAAAAAAAAAGAAAAAAGTAGTCCGTTAATAATTTTCAGTCGCTTTCCAACAGCGCGTTCTAACCTGCAACACATAGGATCAACATAATATCAATCGTGGGGCTTCAACCCAGCCTTCAACCACCTGTTTTGATAAGATAGAGCGAGCTTGGCTTTTACTCAAGCGAAATGATCAATTTAGAGTACTCGTAAGCAAGGGACAATGTAAAACGTACAAAATCTAAAGTGAAACTGTGGCCATCAGTGTTAGAGATTCCTGCTAGGCAGCCAAACTTTTACGTAGGCTATTTTTCAATACGTCGGGTGTACATTGTTCAAGAGCTATTACCGATGGTTAGCACATAGGTAAGACGCCATTTGCGCTAATGTGCGGAACTACGGCTTAGTTACAAATTGAAAAACAAAGAAAATTCATTAACATGATCATCAAGGTCCTATCTTGGCTAATCGCCAATAGTCTTGTCCGTACTTTTTTCGGTACGCCATTATCAGCAAGTAGATACTAAGGCTATTGGTTACAAATGGCCATTGGTCAGTCAATTGAAAGGAAAGTTCACGATTACGTTGTAAGTAGAACTTTTCAAAGTAGTCGCCTCATCTTAGTCGATTGAGCTTTACTATGGATTTTATTTGCCGGTTTTTCAGCGTGCTGCTTACCGCTAGCAGTTTGGATTTTTGCGCGCTGCATGTAGATGCAAAATTAACGCACGCTTCTATTAATCTGAATTGTTGTTATACCTTGAGTAGCTGTAAGTTGTTTGCGAAAACAACGAAACAAAGCGTTTTTGATCTAGAACGAATCGTTGATTGATCAAGTAGAAAGCTTAATGAGTAAGATTCTAAAGAAAGGGAGAGAATTCTAATACTAAATACGGCATAAGTGCAAGCGGGTAGTGTATTCGATGGATGGCAACTACCAGCTACCCAGATACTATTCACGCAGAGATAATCCAGACCCACTTCGAGGCGGTGACGAGCTCATGGCTTACTTAGTTAATGCCGCCAATAATGCCCTTCACGACATCTATCTAGGTCATGGTGGCGACTTCCGCTGCCCAGGCAGTTTCAGTATAGCTGGACCGAATCCTCGTGCTTTAGGTTTTCCCGGCAGTGACAGGCCTGGATGCTATGCTATACTCGGATTTAATCCCAATGGCGGATACAATTCGTATTGCGCAACTAATGGTGGTTCCTGCAGTATGATAAGCAACTACAACAGCTTCGGCAGCCCATCGTCGTATGTAACCGGAACATACAGCCCTTCTACTGGCTACGGTGGTCCGAGCTACGTTGGTGCTAGCAATGCTCGTGGAAGTCCATATCAGTACGGCGTGTATTGCGGCATTCCGTTTTCTCTAGCTGGTTATATACCTGCGCCGTTTAGTTCCACCGGATTCGTCCCAAACCCTTACGGATCCAATGTGGGAAGTAACGGAAATTACAGTGCAATACCGTATGGTCAATATTTTTCTCCGTACAGCGGCGTAGCGTATCGACCGCAGCCACGAATATTCAGCATGCCTACATGCGGTTCAATGGGACATAAAAACCCAGCTCACTATCAGTCGACCATGGAGCCATATACTTACAGCTTTGACCCAAATAACGTTCAAATTTCGTGGCAGAGCAATCCTGGCCAACTCGCCACTTGTATGCACAATGCAGGTTTGCGAAGCACATGTATGCCGGGTAGTCATTTGGGCGCACAAAGCCAACCTTGTCAGAGTAGCACTTCTCTGGCGGTGCAGCCTTGTAGCTGTGAAAACGTCGCTCATAATGTCTGTAACAGTACTCCTGCTGCTGTAAGCCAGGCCAGCTGCCCAATGAGTCTCGGCCCACAAGGAGCTAATCCAAGGATACAAAGTGCACGCACATCCTGTGCTCAGCATGGCCCCTGCAGGACGCATAGTAGTACATGCGGACGATGTTCGAGCTCTGTGACCGAATCGTCCGCAAGTTCTGCTCCAGCGGACACCAATCCAGGGTCAGCCAAACGAACAGCTCCTGTCAAGTCAGAAGAGAGCGAAACCAGTAGCTGCAACGAAACCGCTAATCCTGGTAACCTAGAGGATTGCCTCCGTCCTTCCACCCCCTCGCCGGCTGCTAATATACCCCTTGTTGATACCATCACGATCACTGCCGACGGTACAATACATCGACTTTCAAATCCTGTAGATCAGTTTGCCGACACATATAGAATTATCAGCGTTGGAGATTTTATTCCTGTGACTCGAATAAGTGGAAGTGAACCCATTTTAGGTGGAGCAGGAACTTTCAGCGTTCCTGTTCTCTGCAATACGGGGAGAGCCCCAGGAATCTACAGTCCAATAACGGGTGATGTTCAGCATCAACAAGGACCGTTGCACGTAACCCCCGGTGAGCAGCCGCACCCCCCAGTAACGCCCAACGGAATGGCAATCAACCCGGCGGTCATTGTCCCAGCATCAACAATTTCAGGGGGAAGAACTGCTCATTCGGGATCCACCGCTGGAGCTACTTTCACCCCAGTAAATTTTATCCCTGCAGGGCTCTTCAACACCGTTGCACGCCCTGGTAATCCGCCTATCGTAAATCCGTATAGTCCTGGTTTCTATAACCCGAACGTTGACAACATCGGTGTCGTTCCTCCGTCGTCAAAGCAGAACCCGGCGGCAGGCGCAGGCTAGTCAGACGATATGACAGCTGTAGATCGTTGATTTTCGCTATGCATAAGTCCAATGACAATAGCAAATTTGGCCTAACCACGTTATGAATGCGATAGTAATCACGAGTCTTCATTTAGCATCACTGTCGAAAATTTACCTAGAAGTAGATGAGTTGGTTTTTATTGAGGCAACATACTTGATTAAACGTTTCAGTGGCTTTGAAAGTTTTTTGCTGGAAAGCTGAAACAAATATCGGCTGGAACGGGCTTAAAAAAAACATAGTATTATTTTATGATAATGCAAAGATAATGTACGTTTTATTTATAGCACACGACACCATGGAAAAGGACATTGGATTTGAGTCAACTTCGGGTGGTAAATAGGCACGCGATCGCCGTGGTGCGGTGTAAACGTATTCGTCACTTAAAAGTCAGAGAAACAAGAGCACTAGTACTGAGTTTTAGCCCACAGATACTTCAATGATGCAGTAGTGGCCTGTTCTGCTCGGTCCGGTCAGAGTTCTTGTATTGGGTCCTTTGTTTTTGAAGCAACGTTCAACAGTGATATCTCGAACAAAACAGCCCTGACATTTGCCAGCCATGAAAAGGGTGACCAAAATGGATACACTAGTATCGTACTATTCCTTTATGCTATTTACTACCCAGTGATTTCGAGTTTTAAGTAGATTACTGAAATACTGAAAAGTGATATCAGTCGGCGTAAACTCGCATAAATCCCATGGGATACGTTAGGCGCAAGAAACTCTACTGGAACTCTAATGTGAGGCTAATAGCAGGCAAAAAATTTAAAAATGCAAGACTTTAAGAAAATTTTATCTTATCTGGACGACCCAGTTGACAAATTTTTTTCTAAAACCACTAATTTGTGCATCAAACTTAAGTGTACCAAAAATGAATTTTAAAGCGCTTACATTTAAAATCCATTGTACGTTTTCCGGTTTTCTTCATAAGTCTTCTGCAGTTTTCAACGTTACGAAGACTGTAAACCGTCGATTTTGGATTAAAAAAAAATCCCTGATCTTAGTAGAAGTTTATCTAACACGAAAAGATTCGATAATAGCTGATTTTCGGTCCGAAAACGATGCACTGTTGCTCATCAGAAACTGGGTTTCGTTTGGTAGGAAGAACAACGAATGAACGCATGCCCTGTACGACAGACCATCGAAGATTTACCCAATGTGAGCGCACCATCGTATGTCCGTTGATGATATTGGACCTCGTATTATTTCTCAATAGTCTTGTTCTCCTAAAACCTCTGCCTTTGGCGCTCACAACGTACGAACCGAAATAATAACAGAAACCTCTTATTTGAGTTACTAATATATAATAAAAATTTTATATCGATCGAACTATGCCATGAAAACATTGTTATAGTTCGGCATACAAATTCAATCATGTGAGTGGCCGACATTCTAACTAAGCAGTAAACATCTTGATCGATGGATTAAAGCTATAGCTTAGTTGGCTCTTTGATCGATGCACTAATTAACGTAAGTTGTTACATACAAGTACGTGGAGGGGCGGCAAAAGGAAGCGATACGAGATTTCGATTATTGTTTCTTCTAAGGATAGCTAATTCAGCCAGAAGTATGTTACGTTGGCGTATCATTGCATTGGTGTCGATTGTTAATTGTGTGGGTTCCTCCTGAATGAACTTTGTAAAAAAAAAAAAAAAAAGAAAAAAAAAACGCTAATATTCGAGCCGAAGAACTGTTACCAAGTGGGTACTGCACGACGACTGCAGGTCTTCGAGCAAAAAGTACTTAATATTACATAATTTCTAGTAAAAAAAAAATCTTTAACTTGAGTTTTTTACAGGTATAAATTATACTGGAAAATGGAAATGTTTACAACATCTTTTTAGCATTAAAATAAAATAGAATAGCAAAAAAAAAATATTTTTTTATATGTATTACACATTTTTAGCGTTATCTGAAACGCGTAACACTGCTTACAGCTGTGATCATTGACATTTTTATGATACGTAGTAAATGACGATATGATAAGTTAGCTTTGCGTCTTGATGACACGCATGATAAACACACGGTGCATACATGGTACGATGTACCGTGCGTACATCGTGCGGTATGACATACGATGTACTTTTCGCGCAAGAGTGGACTAAATACGTCTTGAGATATTCTACGTGAGATACGATGACGTATCGTATTTAGCAAGATATTATCTAATGTCAATCTGAACGTCCGGCCGGCACCACTAACTTTTACATTCGATTCTTTCGTATTACCTACATGCATATATATTTAGTCTGTAATCGCTATGTACCGCTATATACCGTACGCTTCGTATGCGCAAGGGCCTAGGCTGGTTTCCCGATAAAGGAAGCTTCATCGTAAAATCTATATCAGAAGATGAACTAGCTAAGGAGACCCAAATACGAAACTGACTTAACTTTAGCACGTAGTCATCATTACTGAATTGAAATAACGAAGTGATTAGTTCAAACTTTGCCTTGCTTTCAAAGCCTGCATAGGAATGTCAGAGGAAGCCAAAGATTCGGTGGAGCTGGCAATCGGAGATACCTTCACGGACCAGCTTCATATATGCGAGGACGCTACTTCAAGTGACATAAAGACTTCTGTAACGCAGTATGCCGATTACAATAGTTCTCTAATGCAGAAGTTATCCAATAAGCAGAAGGTGGCTGTTGCTAATCTCACGGCCAATGTTCATACTGGTGCTAACCCAGGGGCCTACAATGCTTGCATCCAGAGACCCTGTATCCTCTAGCTTGTCACCATCACAGTGAGGACATCGAAAAAAAAGGCGGTTGTCAGTACTTTCGTTATATTTGTCCCACTCGGTGCTTGCGATTAAGACTGAGCTGCGTGAGTGAACAGAATAAAAACTAACGATATTCAGCAGATGTCTTCATTTAGCAATACATGCCGATGTCTGAAACGACAAGATATAGCAGTCGAATGCAAACACCTATATTTCTAAATATAGGAACGTGTAGAATACGGAAGATTGGGTAAAAACAAGAGTTTCTGAATGTGGGATTGATCCTTAAAAAAAAAATAGCAACGATAGCTATATGGAATAATCGCATCCTTCGGCGGTATTTTTTTTTACTGTTCATGGTCTTTCACTGTTGACTCTCCTTGTTATACACACGAGTATCGCTTCGTCCGCCGCATTATACATATCAAACATCGCAACATAGTTTAAATAGCACTACTTGTATTTTATTATTATCGATAAAATGTTCGCCTTTTCCCTTAGACTGTTACAGAAAATGCGTACGAGTACGACCAATAGTTAGCAGTTATACAGTTCTCACATAGGAATCGATAGGTATCTTCTATTGGCACCATAAGATGTGCTTATTAATAACTTCACTCCTCAGTACAGGGGTCCTGGGCTGAAAGATAGAGGCCTGTAAACCGCCGGATTGAGATATTGAGTTACAGTTGGAGCTCGGAAAAGAGCGGGTTGGCCGCCCTGACTATATGTACTCGAAGATGAGTTCATTGTGCAAGGATATTGTGTATTTGAGCTCAGACAGTCGTAATTCGTGATCGAAGGGTCTCTTATAGCCGAGCTCGGAACAGCAGCAGAGTTCACTGTAGTGCTAGTACCAGAAGTGATTAGGTTCGGGTTGTGTCCCCTAAAGCTAAACGCGGTAGGGCCGAATGCGCCGGGATTCAACGAAGTAACGTTCGGCACCGCTAAGCCGAGGCTCGGATCGACAATGCTAAATGAAGCCGCACGAGAGTCGATTTCGCTGCTCCCCTGGTTTGATAAAGGATTTTGCGTACAGCGTTCATTTACAACATTCGGGCTATGTACAGCACCGGGATCGGTAGGATTTTGCCGGTCAAAGTTCGTTGAACTGGAGTTTTGAGTGCCGTGTAACCCTGCGACCGCAGTAGCAGCAGTTCGTGGTGCGCAAAAGTTCGGCGACTTCCAAAGGTTTACAGGTTCACTGGAGTTCCTCGCTAGGTGTGTTTGTGCTATACTGGAATTAATAGCAGTAAGACTTATCGTATTGCGGTCGGCTAGAAGACGATGCCGTTCAACGCTCTGCGCATTCCCTACCACAAGATTTGCTGCACTGGTCCTTTGTGGCCCAATATTCGTTAGGTTTGATATGGATAATCCAGGATTGAGAGTACCACGATTTCCTGCCAAATTATTTCTAGCATCACTGTTTACTTGAAAGATGGTCGGCTCGTTGTACTTGTCTAACCTATGAGGTATTTTATTGGAATCCACGTTACTAGGATTTAATTGGCTGGATATAAATTCACTAGAACTCATCATACCGCACTCGACTGAACTGGAACCTATTATAGGAACATTATTTCCGTCGGTGTTCATTGGGCCGAACGAATCAGAAGTTGGACTGGGTGCAGCGGGATTCCTTGAATTTCTAGAAACCCAGTTTTTCTGCATAGAATATGATGTCGCTGGCGTTGTCACTTCTGATTTGAAAACCTCGTGTTCCGATTTGTTGCCTTTTGATTTCACTGAGCTGGGCAGAACCGGGTCAGCTTTCATTGGCTTTATTTTATCGGCCTTTATATTATCGAAATTAAAGATATCTTGGTGCAAGCCGCGTAAATTGGGTGCACCCGAATTCCAAGAGGTGTTCGGTAAAGACGCATGACTAGCTTTTATTTGGTCCTGAGCGCTTTGATTAGCATTGTCAAGGCAAATAGTTCTAGAACTGGAACTAGTAACATACGAAGTCGACTTAGATGAACTCGAAGCAACGGGACGTGGACTCACACCGCCGTAAGCCATTTCGTTTCGAGAAGTGTTATTTTGGTCATCATACGTCATTGTAGTGGAATTCGGAACAATGCGAACAGCCAGTTTTTTAAATGGGTCGTCTTCTTTAGTGGCAGAGCCTGCACATTGAGGGGTGTCCATCCAAGTTTCTGGGCATACCAAAACAAATTTTGTGGGCTCCGGCGCCCCAGAATCCATCGGCCCGCTACCAGCCGTCTCATGATCCCTTGCACTCCCATTCAGTACAGCCGCATTCGTAACGACAGAATTAACAATAGACTCTTTAAAATTACCGGCATTATATTCGCCAGGGGTCGGTTTTTGAGCATTCAGTGACTTGAGCCCTAGTGCTTGTATACCTAGTTCCATTGCTTCGGACTTAGGAGTATCCGAATTAGACGTTCGACGATCGACTTTTGAACCTTCGTTCGTCAATGTATTGTCGCTGTCGATATGGCGTACGTCAGATTCAATAGGAATGAGGCTCACGTCATCTAAATGAGTTACATTTGCTGTGCAGTTATCAATATTTTCTGGGAAAAACATTCTGAGAATAGGAGCTAACCTCTCGGTACATGAGCTAGTTCGCTGATAATCGTCGCTAACAGCTGCGTCAAGAACAGCTGACAAAGGAAGACACATTCCGTAGCTATAGGACTTCGAGCTGACAACAGGGGAGGCACGTGTGGTAGCCGACGCAATGAGTCTGCTGATGAGACCGTGAGAGGTGTCGGAATCGAATTCTGTAGCGTGTATAGAATACGGTTTGGAGCATCGAGTCTTCGGAGTCCTCGAATTATTTAAATCGGCATCAATAGTAGACTCGTCGAAACTTGAAAGGTCGCCATCAGAACTATAGATCCTAACAACTTCGACATTGGCGCCACCAAAGCTATGCAAACCAAGGTGGCAAGCTCTTGAGAGAAAAACGCTATTTCTTGGAGTGCCACAGGGCACTTCTGCGTCACCACAAAGAAGTTCGCCATTTGGAATATACGCATCCGAATCTCGGGCATCGAGACAAGGCGCATTTAAACTATCTATATTGAGGCCGCTTATGTCGTGGGCGAGAAGGGCAGCAACATCTCGAACGTTATGGGGCTGCGTATGAGCGTGATCATCTCTAAGCTCGATTTCATCAAGGTCGGAATTGCCCAATCGGGCTGACGAGTCAGAAGCGTTAGCATCAACAACGTAGATTTCAACGTTACGATGGCCATCCTCGTAAAAATCAGGCTTGAGAGCGCTGGGCAGTGCAGAAACAAATCCGTGGCTGGCACGCTCGAAGACGCTAAAAGATCCAAAATCCGTCGGGGCTTGATTGTCAGCACTGAAATCAACCATGCTCGATGTGAGAGCGCCGAAATCAAATGCAATATTACCGCAAAAAGAACTGGGTCGACGTTGGAACACATCGAAGTTGCCAACCTCCAAATTATATAATAAATCTGAACCAGTGGCATCCGGATCAACTCTGTGGCTAACAGAATTCTGTCGATAAAACACTGACGGTATTTCATCGGATTCAAGGTGCGGCAGAGGAGTATTTTGTCCTGTAGTATAGTCTGCTACAGAAATCGCTAAAGGCTTCAATGGGCCAGAACAGGAGACGTTGTATTCAGCTAGTCCTGAATCGGTCGGCGTCAGTTCAGGGTTACTGCACGAAGCCTCTACAACACGTTCGGATAGATTGACGTTTGAGGTTCCACTATTCCCTCTGTCAGTGTCGTGCGTAAAGGCATAGAAGGTAAGGTTTTGTTCGGCAGCGTTCAGCGGCTGCGTATTTGAAATCGATGCATAAGGAATCCGTGGGTTAAGATTAACAGAATCTTTGTCAATACAACATTGAGTAACAGCACTTGCAGTGACAAAGTTCGCTGTAGCCTGTGGCAGGTTCCGTGCTGGAACGGAAATCGAGTTATTAGATTTTTGAGCACGAGAGTCTAGAGAAGCACAATTTGGAATACTGCATAAGGTTTGGGCATCAGGATTCAATACGCTTTGGTATTGAACTTGTGTGTCATCTTTGGTGCACGGAATCTGTGACCCGGCCGCTTGAAATAAAGTTATAGGGATGCATGCATTGAATGCGTTGAACGGAGCAGCTGTGCATGGACAGAGCAAGTCTGAAACTAAAGCAGGGTTACAATTGACAGTATCTTGTTTTTGGAAGTTATAGCTAAATGAACCTTGACTAAATTCGTTTGGAGAGAATACAGCCGGACAGGCACCGTCGACGCGCAGACCTAATGTTTGAGGTGCTATCGATTGGGTCGGAACCTTTAACCTGCCAAGATTGTGCGCCCCAGGATTGACCGGGTTTGAAAGATATGCGTCAAACTTCTGCGCGCTCGAGCCCATATTGGCGTGATATTTTTGCCGATGCCTAAGGAATATAGATTCTGATCTTGTGATTGAGCCACATTCACTATAGTGATTCTTTCCCTTGACCACCTTGCAATAAAAGAAGTTCTGTCTGGATTACGTATTTGGCTTGTTGGGCACGGTTGATTTTGTGTTTCTAAGTTCGTCTGGTACGCGAACGACGCTTTAGGAAGTTCCTTTTTCCGCGAAAAAAGTACCAATGCTCTTCGTCGCGACACCACAGTGGCCTGCCGCGTTTCGTTATTTCAAACAAACCTGATGACTCTAAAAAATTTTTAAGTAATGTACGTGTCCGAGCGCGAAAATTGAAACCATTAGGGAAAACCGCTCAGTGGGAACAAGTTGGCTAATCAGAATCGGATATATAAGCAATCGTCGTGCAATTGTTGTGCGTTCCTTGTTTATACTCGTATGTATGATGCACGCCTTTCTGCATGAATCAATATTACCAATATTTAACCGGTAGCTTTTGAAAAAAAGAGTTCAGTAACAGCTAATCTTCAGGGGGTCTCAAATACAGGTTTGTCAAAGGTGTATAGAACAGAATATTTCTATATTAAATGCAAAGAAAAATGCATGAACGGATCAATACACAAGCCCAACTATTCGCTAACTCAGTTGCTTGTTGGCAGTGCATCGAGTGAGACGCAGCAAGGCCATGCCAGCCTGGGACATGCTATGAAAAAGAGGACCGATTGGCTATGAGGTGATCTCTATTACTGGAAGTACGGATGGTGGAGGTTTTGTTTGAGATTAGTACGTGCCAAATGTATGTGTTGGTGTATACTTATTCGATCAATAGCCCAACATTAAGTGAAGCGTCTTTGCTTTTTTTCTTGCTAACTAGTAGGAGGAACTTGGCTACCTGTGAGGCCTATTCACATCAGCTATGAAAAACCACGAAGAGCTCAGCTACTCAACAGTTTCTATTAAATTGACAAAATTGATCAGAAAAAAAAGTTCCTTTAACAAAATCTGTGTAGGCAAATTCTAGCAAAATCACAATAACGGTGATTTGCAATAGATATAGTCTTTAATTGCCCGAAATTACGACAAGAAAACATTGTAGCTAGCGTATTACGTCGAAACAGCTTATGATTATAGAGCGGCGTAATATCTTTAGCTCTTCGTAGCAGAATCTATAGAGTTGCATAGATTTGTGTAGATTCGTGGCTTGAAAAATATCAAGTCGGTCTAGGTGACCTTCAGAAACTAAAAGCAAATTAGTTGTATGCTCGTTATAAGTTAAGTTTCGTCACAGTTTTATGTTTTCGTTATTTGTAGAAAAACAATACAGTTCGTAGTAGTTGACTCTATGGACGCTATTTAGGGGTGAGGCTCTTTCCCTTTTAATTAAACTACTCGGAGCACATGTTTCAGTAACAAATTCACATGCGCACTTAATAAGGCGTCTATTTTATTGATGTCAATCAATTTGATACGAATGAAATCGATACAACCTACAGGTGATCATCCGATGCGTACCTACGAACCAATGACAACCAGATTTAGATACGGTAAGGAAGCAATACCAGTCATTTCATTGAAGGTATCTAACAAACGTCCTTTTAATTAATACCTGGTCTCGTGTTCGTTACTGCTTTTGCGCCTGCTGTTCCTGTGCTGTATGTCACCCACCGATCAACATATCACACGGCAGGGCAAAGACCACGTGGTTCAGAAGCACTTCTTTGAAATCTTTAAGGGCTTTCTTCGCTGGGAGGTCTGCTTGACGACGGTATTGGACGTGAAGGCCGGAAGGACTATTCATGTAGCTTTCGGTTCCACTTTCGGGCCGCCTGAGCAGGGGGCTCTGTACCATAGCCTCCAAATCGATTCTGCTAAGAATTTATGTGCATCGCAGTTTCCACTGTAGTTACATTTTTGCTGCTCGAACGGTTAAAGAGGCTCATCAAGCAAAAACGTTATCTGATGTTTTCAACGCCTCTTTTTAGGTTTTCCGAGCTTTTCCTAGGTGTTTAGGTTAGCATCCATGTGAAATATCTACCTCGCATCTTCAGTTTGTAACTCTGCTAACTGAGACGCAGACGTTGCTCAGCCGTCAACCTAGCATTGATCTCGATGCTGTTGCCTTACAACAACTAGTAATTATGGCTTCAATCGAAGCTCAAACATAGGCTCGTGTTCGATCTACAATAGTTCCGCCATTACTGTTATCACTGTTAACAATAGACATAATATAATTGAAGACTTCGAAGCACAATGTGCCCAAAAGTCATCTTTTGCTGTATTGCCTTAGATGGTTGAGTTTAAAGTAAGTTGTTTGAGAGAAGCTCATACCCGAACATTCCCGTGCAATCGCACCAAATGCACCGTTTGCCTTCTTTTTTTTGATGGAACTCTGGCTTAAAGGGCGCTATCATACCCTGAATGGAATTATAACTTATCTACCTTTTGTCAACCGTTAGTATCTTTGCAAAAAAGTTATGCTCGTTTGACTCCAGAAGATGATCGGCTGTGCACACGACTTAGGAGTTGTGTAGGTGGTCACCCAAGTCCTGAAGAACCCAGACGTCTACTTAACTGATGTAATCGTTACAAGGGTCTCTTTGAATAACCGATTTAAATACCCCCGTGTTGTCCGCAGTCTGGTGAAGGCTCATGCGTGGCCTTTATCGCCAGACAATCGACCTGCACGTGCTCTGCCTTCAGTGCCAAAATCATCACTTCGAAAACAAACTAACATCTTTATCCTGCAGTCGGATACTGCAGACAATACTGGGTTCGTATACTCAACAGGTTTCCTCATAAGTTTCAGTCGCGTTCACCATTCTCCAGAAACGAATTTTCAAAACCGTGTAAATCAAGTACACATCTTGGACGACTCACACAACTGGACTGAAGTTTGAAGTCGAATCAGACATGGCGCCCGCATGTTTTAACGCCGCTGAAGATTACTACTTTGTGCAAGGAAGAGAATTGGAGAGATCCTAATCGAAGAGACAAAATATAGTAGCAATAATTTTGTATTATTGCAAAAAATACCTAGGAATTGTCTGTAATTTGCTGTCACGGATGCTTTATAACGTAAAATGGAATAAAATTTCGCTTTGGAAACTGTGGATTTTTTTTTGTGGTATGGACAGTATTGAAAAATTTGTGGCATTGTAGACCGCAACGCAGCTCTTAAAGGATAAACGTGTTACTGGTCTGTTGAAGCTTCGGGGCTACATAAAATCAATTGAATAATCATTTAAACCTATAACTGAAATAAATTCATTGTTCAAGTGTCAAAATTGACTATTTATATCTAATTATAGTTGTCTACATCTATTGTATGCTAACGTGTATAGAAGGCAATAAAGTTTTTTTTTTGCTTTCACAATATTAGGTGAAAAATAGTCTATTACTAGAACAGGAACGGAGAAAAGCCTATAAAAAGTAAAAAGCATCTGATAATAATAGATTTCCGGGTGTAACAGATATTACTTCAGTTCAATGCCCGCGTTTCTAATAACGAACTCATGCGTTATCAGCTGTCAACGTTTACTTAACCAACAGCTTTGTCCTCACAGCTCAGGTAATGAATATTGCCACATATCATGTACTACCTACCGTAAAAGTATTCCTAATAGACAAATTCTTATCTCCTTACATTAAAACAGAGAGATAAAGTGATTTACTTGAATTTTTTCATAATAATCATCATGAAAAATATTCGTAGATGATCACTTGATATTTAAAATAGGGCAACTTAATGCGTAGAATCTCCGGCTGTATATTCCGTAATCAAAATGACTTTTTCTGTTTTTGCAAAGGTAATGCTTTCAAAAGCGAGCTCCTAGAAGTTTCAAACTTTATTCTGATTGCAACGCAAAGATGGATACACGCATCAAGCTCTGAGGACATGATCTGTTAGCTCCCTGATATTGTAAAACCTTGCCCGTTTACTATCATAAGGCACTTCAATACAATCTGATCGCTGGCGCAGTAACGAAGAATAGCTGTTCGTTTTTTTAGACCACTACGAGTTAATGAAAGCTGTGTTTATCTAATAAAACCTAAAGCGACTATATAACCGAACACAATTGAACAATTCTGAACATCCCGTAAATAACCCAGTTAGACCTAATTTAAATTGTTTTCATCTACACTGTGTGCGTAAAATAATTGTATTGCCAGACATTTTAAAAGTAAAAACATAGTAACTGATTACCTGATTAAATTAATTCCTGAAACGTTAATTTTACATATTAAAAACTCGGCAAGCCTCATTGAAAATAACAAAATAAAGTAAGTGGTAAGTTAAGCCGTGCCTTGTAGTTGCGGAGCTGAAGACTCAATGGTTGTTTTGTTGTTGACTTTGCCCCTACGCTATTAAAAGCATGAATAACCTTTGGAATGACGACAAAACTTCTCCAATTAGGAATGAAATCGATCAAATAACAGTTTCAACATCTAGGAAATAAAGTTCTACTTCAAAAACAGTGTTAGATTCTTTGCCCATCTGTATTGGATACCATACACACAGATCATAATTTTTTTTCACTGCTAGACCTATTGGAAACATTTTAGGCAAGCTAGGTCAATATTTACTTGTTGCTTGTTTGAAAGTGCCAAATATTCTTTATACGTCCATCATTCTATCAAAACAACAAAAAGCCATAAAATGTCGACGAAGTGTTTTCGTTGAATTAGTTACCGATACCTCCAAATAAATACGTGACAAAATTTTTATTTGACTTTTAGTTTCACATCAGCTACAGAGGTGGCACTCTAATAGGGGTTCACGCGATCAAAATATGATCATACTATATAAATTGTCGGCGGTACATGGATGTTTTCCTACTAAACCATATTATCGAGTTTTCTATAAGACTCAAACGCAGGGAGCACCCCGTCATCGCTACGAGATGCAGACTAATCCTAATTACGCTACTTTGTCTATCTGAATTTGAACAACGCCAACATTGTATATCGATACTGCCAGTATAAATGGTCGCCACAAAATTGCTCGAGACATCATCATTTTTAGACGGATCATGTCACAGATTTGATTTTATCCTATTTGGTTGACAGTCTTTCTCTAAATTTAGATTTACTAATTCTGATAAGTGTCTTCCATCAGCAATTAAAAACACGTACTAGTGTCATTTGATCGATTCGACAATCACTCTAGGAACACTATTACGCAATATGATAAGTGGTCACTATAGTAACAGATGAAACAAGACAAAAGTATTTTCAAGTTAAACTTGCAATACCCTTCCAAGAGTTACACAAACGTATACGAAGCAGTGAACTTCTCCGAAAAGCTGGGCGTTTAGATCGAAGTGTCTCCCTTACGCTGCGATTGCGTATTCGGCACAGGGTAGAAATCGTTAATCGTTTATAGGATAGGTCAATGCTACCAGCTAGTAAAAGAAAAATCAACAGATCTTTGTAACAATGCAGCTACGTGCGACCGAGCCACCTTCACAACCCAGTATATTCGCGCTCCTAATTCACCCAACGTTTTCGAGCAGACAAACTTTTCAGGGGTGCGCCCCGTAGCGCCTTCTAGCGGCCGCCAGATGCTACAGCCCCGGCTATTTTGCCGGCCGGTTACGGCTGTTCTACGATCGCACAGCAGCGCTTTGGGAGCAGGACCACCAGTTGGTCATGGCGTGTCCCTACCCTTTCCCGACACCCACTCCAAGTAGCAGCGGTGGAGGCGGCATTGTATGGCACAGCACAGCACGCGCCAGTCGTAGTTCGCCGGTGAGCTGATCGTAGTGCTATAGCAGACCTCTTGTTTCTCTCCTGTGGTATTCAGTAGCAACAGCAGCAGATTGTGTATTGGTTCGTCGTTTGATCGGCCGGGTGGGTGGATTGCAGAAGTGGCATAGTGTGTCGGTCTGTCTGTCTGTCTGTCTGTCTGGTCGGCTGATCGCTTCTCGAGCGTGGCGCAGAGATCGAGCAGGCTTACCCAACGCTAATCGTAGTGGCGACGTAGCACGGTAAGTGAGGTAAAGAGACAAATAGCCTACACTGTACGGCTGACTGTGTGCGCTTTCGTTGTCTGCAATCGGCGCCATCACCGCAAAACAGTCGCATCGATAAACCCAATAGCGCTAGTAGCATAATAAGCATAAACGCCAGTTGGCGGGAAAGGAACCCGGGTGAGGAACGTCAAACGTCCGTTGATCTTTATTGGTGAGTAAAAAAATACAATAGATTAAAGTAGACAAACGTAGGAGCTCGTGAGGGGCCATTCTACTGCTGAAGTGAATGGATAGAGAATAAACTGTGCAATCATCAATACGAGAGAGGAAAACAAGCGAGTTGTCGATCGAAATCGTAGATCGAAGGTTACTGGTCTAGCGTCACTAACTGGATAGATGAAAATAGGCCGAAAACTAATTTAACTAAAGGCGGTCGAATTGGCTCATTTCGCTGTGAAGTTATTCAGGCGCGGGTAAAGCCTATAGTATGCCGTAAATATCTGGCTGTGCGCTAGTTATCAATGGTACAATTTTCGTTGTAACGAATGTTTGATGCCGCGTTTTCGCGAGGTTACTATGAAGTAAAGTTAGTCCGCATCTTTTAAATAATGTGTGAATGCCATTTGAGGGTGCTGCGAAGAGTACACGAATGAAAGCGTCGGCCTGCTTGTGCAGTAGTGGTTCGTAGATACCCGTGGTGGAAAGCTGGGTATATAGGCGTGCCTGCTTTGCAGTACGTCCCGGAGGTGGTGAGGTGGGGTGAGCTGAGCTGAAGTGGGGTAGGATGGGGGGGGGGGGGGACCGACATCCGAAAAAATTCGGCAGCCAGTTCTTTCTCGTTTGCGTAACGAGTGGCGACGTCACCCATTGTTCCATATAATGGAGTCATTTGAAATATTGCGAGTATAGTTATAGGGTCTATACTGTGAGCCGCCTTTGCACCAAACTGTACGAAATAGAATCCGCCTCATATCTGTGTATACACATGTATGTATATCGTACATATTACTGCTGCTACTAGCACACGTGCTTCGTGATCGCTTAGGTGTCGTGCATGTACGAATGAACGATCTGTTTGGCCTACTGCCATCGTTTCTTCTACCCTTAGCAATGCATTGGAACTATCACAGGTGCCTAGTAGGCAAGCTGATTATAAGTACCGTTGTCAGAAAATCTCTCTTGGTCTTCTCGCAAATATTCTTATGATGGAATGTACTCAGACTCGAATGGTAAGGATGAGACAACGACACCACTTCGTTGTGTTTATTATGCCGGCGTCGAACACTTAAGTTACCACTGGTCAGGTTTAACTGGCTACTTCGACTTTTCATCTAATGTGCTACGCGAATTAACTACAATGGCGCTATCGGCGTTCGCCAACTCGATGTGTATCGGTATACAATACTAGGCCGTTATTTGTTAGGGTTCAGTTCATGAAGTTGGTGTGGGCATAGCAGTATCATCAAGTCGATAAGTCATCTGAGCTCACGAGCTGACTCTCTTCTCATCATACGGTTTAAGCTTGTGAACTGCGACCGCTGTTAAACGGACCGATGTTGTCCGGCACAGATCTGATTAGGTTTTTGAAAGTGGGTGCGCCTCTGTAGGGTTGCCTGTCTGTTGGTAAGAGCTCAAGCCACCAGGTAACGACGGATGAGGCACCAGTCGAGTTACCGTTACAGTCGCCACTGGCGAAGTCTCGTGACCTGCTATGACCAGGCCACAGAAAAATGGCGACATGACCTGACCCCAAGAACGGCCGACGCACAGGTTACTGTCTACTCGAGCGATGTTCGGAAACGATCACGACGACCACAACAAAAGCTACAACTGCGCAGCGAACAACAGTACCAAAGCAGATACATACCGTCGTAGATAACAGAGAATGAAAGGTTCTTTTCTCTTGTGCCGCAACAGTGGGTTTGTTGTTGGCTACCGCCATTATCACTGGCAGCAAAAATCCCATATATCGAGCGACATAGTGCGGCATAGCTTCCTCTCCCATTCTTCCTCCACGGTGGCCTATTTTTTATTAGAACTCAATTTACGGATTCTCTCTACCGGTCTAGTCACTGTAATTTGACTGCATAGTTACACAAAAGCTGAGGGATAGTATCTGATACCGCTGAAACCTAAGGTCACGCCGTTGTTTCTTTAATCGGTGTTGATTTGTTTCTCTTACTATTTTTCGTACTCTAACGAACTAATTTGTTATGGATTTAATTATGAGGGTAGTTGCGGCTACTGAATCATAGCCGGTTGAGGAAAGTGTTGAGTCTATTGGTAGCTTCTAGGTATACATATCATAGTTATAAAATAGAAGGAACAGTCAGCTTCATGCAAAGTAAACTTCCCTCGTAAGAATGAGTCACCGATGAGCAGGGATACAAGTATCTGTTGTTGTAAAGGGCGAGTGCGTCTCACACGGGACACAGTGTCTTAATGACGGGATTCGCCTGCAGCTCAGGGCTACCTAAGAGCGCTAATGACTCTATCATCCGCTTACACATGTGCCTTGTACAAAGTAAGGCTCATTTCTAGACGACCAGAGTCCTGTAGTTGGCGTTACAATTGTATTATCTTTTTTTTTTTTTATAAAAAGTAATACTAATTGTTTTTTTTTTTACAAAAACAATACACGTGGACTTTTATTTCGGGAACCCCTTCCGAAGTAAACGTACGAATTTGTTCGTATATCATTACGGCGGTGTATCTATTTGGTATGTTTGAGGGACAATTGAAAACACGGCGAAGGGAAAGATGTTTGGACACTGCGGCGCGATATGTGCTCTCGTCGAACTATAAGCTCATGGAACTAACGTTAATAAATGGGTTACATTTGTATCATACTACAACAATCGTTCAAAAAACTTGCGTCAAGAACGTTCAACCACTAGGAACGAATTATTAAGCCTACTAAAACCACTGACAATACGGCTGTAGTGACAACAGGAACGTCTGTTTCGGGCTTGAAGTACCGCTTGGGCTCCGCATTGACTTGGTTCTGCGACCGCCAATGAAGCGTCCTGTTGGAATTTTTCGCTATGCTATCGTTTGTCTTCATAGCGTCATTTTCGCTCATGGATTCGATCTATGTGGCGTACATTGTCATCTATTTTTCGACCATAATTTTGACTGGGCAAGGCCTGAAGCAGTATTTGGTGTTGTCCTCGTACGCTGACCGTTACAAGCGATACGCTGACCGCTAAGACCCTCCAGCTTACGACGGCATACAGAGATATTCGATACTAGCAAACGACTTTCAAAAGTAGTAATCATCCCAGTTTGTGTTGATAGGCCAAACGAATCCACGTCAGAAGTATCAGCGCCGGTAGCGGCGCTAATTGTTATTACTGCAAACTTTTCTAGTCTTTTCTCATATTATTATTACTATAGTTAGTACGAGTATTCTTGCCGTTTATTTTTGGCCCTTGTCCTTCCCCGTAGTTGAATTTTTAACCCTTCTAAATGTTCCTCTAAGCATTCTAAACTCATAAAGACTCACCATTATGTGCTGCAGTTGTAGTTTGTCAACTATTGCCGTACAGATGGTGTAATAGTAAAATTCGATTTCGCTTGAAGAGGATGTCTTTGGGTCCTTCTGATGTATTCGGGTCATGTCTTTTCGACCTGGCGTTAATATGAACTAATTCTACTCGCGGTAGAAAGTTGACGTCGTACCGTAAGACAATCGACTGTTGTATTTGACCCTCTATTTTAGCAATTGAACCTTGAAGACAGGTCGACCGCTCCTACTAACCGTGTCGTCGTGCGGCCGAGTGACTCACTGAAGGGAATGGGTGACTCACCGTTGAATGAGTAACCGGCCTCTCCTACGAAATAGTTCAGAAGAGCGCTAGTGCACTCTGAAGAGAGGGGCCGGACCTATCTGGCTTAACGAGATGCAACGCTGGCAATATACGCGTAGGCATATGCGGTTAGTGACATTGCCCGTAACACTATTCGAGGAACCTTACTCGGTTTAGAACAAGTCTGATTCATCACTACGTATGCTTTATTTGGCTGAATATCTCTCACGCCAATTTTACTGTTTCCAACAATAGCACAGCGGGTCAATTAATATCGTCAAATATTAGTTGCAGAAAAGCAAACAACGAGGTGTACGCAGAAACGTCTTGAAATTCTGGGGAACGCTCCAAGTCAAATGCGCATTAAGCCTGAACGAGGCGCGCTGTTTAAAAATAAATCTCTGTGGAAATGCATAGAACTCGACCGTCAGAGGCGAAATATTGATCATTTGAATATAGAACATGAACTAGAAATACTCGATGGCTTACCACTTTGGTGTTCTTTTTTTTTTGGGCTAACTACGTTGCTATAGCACAATCCTAGCACTTCAATCCATTCGTTCAATTATCTTCTTACCTTCAATTTATATATTATGATATGCGGCTTTGTTACTAGATATAATTTTACAAAACTAACAGTTGTTTATGATTGTTTCAAGATGCAACCTACTGCTCGAATCGTGCGCATGATATGTATTTAGGTTTGACTGTATGTTCCTTGTTGTCAAACCATTCCTAACAAACTAAGCTACGCGGGCGCTATCGTTGATTTCCTTTTGCCAACCGTGAGAAGTTTATGGGCCAAGTACCATCCATTTGTAGTGCGTTATCTGTGATAATGGTGAACGGCTAGCCGCAAATCCTCGGTGCGCGGGTGGTTGTCATTGGAAGGCTCAAAGAGACAAGATCAAGGAAAATACTAGGACACGTCATGGGGCTGTCATATCTTAGATTACATATTTATTAATAGGAAGATATATTTGATACAGAATTATGTAAAGCTTCACGATAAATGTGTACACCGACGTTTGCAAAGTAAATTCAGTTGATACATATTTGTCGGTTCGTAAAAACGTGAAGTAGCATGGTGTGTGTATAAAGCGTTCACGGAAATTTGCAACGACCTTTCATAGCTAACTGTGGTTGGCCACTGCAACGAACGCGACGCGGCAGGCCTGAAGTAATTACTGTTGCTCATAAAAGCATTCAATAGCGAAATATGTCTGCATCGCTACGTCATTTATGCGAACATGAAATTTCTGCTTTGCTTGAAGCGATCGATTACTGACGGACTAATTTCTGTATCCTACAAAGCCCCTTTATAGCAATCGATAGATTTGTTTACTCGTCATGAAGTATCGGACGATGAAATTCTCCTGCCCCATGTCTCCACCGAGAATCTCGTATCATCCGACATACCGATTAAGCAAGTTGCAACCGCCATAATAGAACTTAATTCGTACTTCAGGTGGCCTGCTTCCCATAGCTGTGACTCAATAGATAGGTGAACGAGCTTCGGGTTCGTTCATTACCAGAAGGAAGCTGTGATAATCACTGGTACACTATTTCTGTGCCAATGTTATGGCATAATTTCGAATTCGTAAAGAGGGAAGTCCGATAGATCCCTTTGTTTAAGTTTGCCGCGACTGTGATGTTACAGAATCGAATGCACACGTATTTTCCTATGAACAAACAGGGGGATCTTAAACGCGAGATTTCTCTGTTACTCCACCTGTTATTTGATCTCTGCCCCATAAGGCGAACTATCGATAATTTTAGTTTGGAACATCGGATGGGTTTTTGGACCTCGGATGGGGCTATCAAAACAGGCACGATACGCATCGCACGTGTCACGCATGCAAATTGGCCTTGAGTTAGTTTTGAGGATGTCCGGCGTTTAGCATTAGTGCAAGTCTAGCTACACAGTGTGACACGGGATGCTTGAACGCGTTGCTAGCCGACTGACCGACTGCCAATAAACGTAAACGCCAGAGTAAGTATACGGGACCTAGTAGACAGCCTATGGATTTGCTATTTGCCATAGTGATCTTAGTTCTTATTGAATGAAACAATTATCATCGATGCTCGTATCTTGACCGCTATTGTCAGTTTTACCCATACACTCGACATTTTGTCGTGACGTGAACCCAACGCACGGCGCGGTATTCGTTAACAGCGACCTCCAAACTTAATGTAACATCCCTGTACTGCAAAGTTACTGCAAAGACGTTTCCAAAAGCAATGTGTTACGAAATACTCTTCCTTAAAAGATCATTGTGTGTGTGGTGGTGTTATGTTGTCACAGTGAAAAAAGACCCTTAGATGAACTGCTGTATCCTATTATCTATCTATCTATAGTATATATATATATATATATATATGTCTATTTATAAAATTAATGACAATCTGTGAGTGTCTTACGCGTTCTCATCGTGGTAGCGTCGAAGCTAGGCTAATATAATTCGGTGACTGTGAAAAATCATTAGAAATTCGCTCTAGTGTTTGATACGGGTGCAATAACTGTTTTGAACATATAAAATTGATTTGGAAAAAAATGTTTCTAATTGCTTGCCAGTAAGGTTTGTCGCGCGTCGAACTAGGTTCGATTGGGAACTCTTTTTGAGCGTCTAGCTTTAGCAGACGGTTAATATTTTAAAATCATTTCGGCATCGATCTTCACTATGCGCAAAGAGATTTATCTCTGATTTAAAAAAAAAAACTAACTCAAGTGTCTTTTGCCTATTGATTTTTTTTATAATTCCTCAACCTGCGTTATTAAGAGAAAAACTTACGAATTTTTCATGTAAAGATTTGACTGTAGTGATTTTTGTAAAAATTCTACAAAAAAAATAATTACACAAAAGATGCAAACACTAGCCGTGCCTCCTACGCATAAAGTATCCATATGACAATTAAAAAGTTCGACGCCATTATATCCGAAGTCCAAAATCGTAGGGTATGCGTCTACCCCCCCCCCACCACCCCCACCCTACCCCACGAAAGTCACAGCAATAGTAACAACTTAAATGGTCAGTCTTGATTCGTCTGACTTTGGCGCTTCCTTGGCGCTACTAGTTATCACTTTCATGCTTCGATAGCGAATCCCCTTTCTATCTATTGAAAGATGGGAACCTAGCATCTTGTTAGGTTTATCTTGTTCTTACTGAAACGGCTGATCCCATCATCGACGTTGATGATGCTGTTTCTTTCTGGTGGCTAGGAGATTCCGAATCAAGCCAAATCTACGTAGCCGCAGGCGTTTTAAGCCTGTAGAGCGTTGTGTAACGGAGAGGCGCGTTTGGTTAGCGGACGCGTTTTGCCCTTAGATACTGGGACGGCCACTAGTCCGAGCAACTGAATACTCCATGCTGGTGCTCTTGTAGGTGGTGGCTACCCTCCGCCTTTTTGAGCCGCTTGTTGCCTGATGATCTGATGGTCGAACGACAACGGCGGAGACAGCAGAGCAGTAGTGGTAGAAGTTATCTTTAGACTCAATTGCCCCAGAACGAGCCCAGTCAAGCCGGTTATGACCCATTCACCGCTCACTGATCACGTGAAATGGACGGCGTGGTCAACGAAGCTGTCGAGTAATCGACAACAGTAATTAACTCCGGAAGCAACGACAGAAAAATAAAAGCAAGCAATCTACAAAGACGAATACGCAAAATATGTGCTAGGATAATTGTAGATGCCCGCCGAGAGGGTGGAATAACGTTAGTTACACAGAAAGGGAGAGAGTGCCGAAGTACTGCTTTGGTATGCTATGGTCGTCGGCGTCGTCTGAGTGCCCAACTGCGATACTTCAGTAGGGGTAGGTAATCGATAAATGCGAGCGCGTCCACTGTAAGTACTTCGATGAGTACAGAAATTGCTTCTAGTTAAAACTTTTCTAGGGAAATTCAGTTACTTAACATTCTATGGTTATCTCTAGAGATAGAGTTGTAGCAACAACAGTTACACATTAAAGGTCCGGGGACCTTTGTGCTGGGAGCCTTGAAGGACATTTGTGCTGACAAAACCTGACCGAGGTGTCTCATATAGGCAACATCAAGAGGACTTCGCGCGTGTGACATTGAACTAGCAACTACAAATCACTTCAATGAATAAATGCATGTATGGCACTGCATCTGTAAAGCTCTATTGGAAATTCTTAAAGCGGAACAGGTGAATCAAATACACAGGGACAGCGGCTTTTCAACTGTTAAAAATCGGATTTTTATTTGGTGTTAAACACAGACACGCTGCTGGATATGGCTCGTATTTTTTCGATTGTCGTTACTTTCGTGTTGTTTTCTATTATCGGCGTTTGTTCAATATTTTCCGAATCTTATAATAGCTTTATTCATCCGTCTTACCATGCCACTGGACCGCTGTGTTTGTCTCATAGTGCTACAAGCTCTGGATCGTGTTATCGGCAGCCAGATGGCTCTGCAATGCTTGCGACAACGCCATTTTGATGTTATTCTGTGTCTCAGATAAAAGGAGATTTAAAAAAAAACCAGGCAACAGTGCAACACAGATGTCGGCACGGGTACCTTTGTTGTTGACGGTATAATGACTAGTCTTACAACCTTAATATCTCGAATTTCTTGCCACAGGTCATGGAAGGTTATAACCAGAATGCATTATCATTCCGTCTGTCGTAATGGCTTCATTAATCATGCTCTCTAGTCCTTTCTGTCCTTGACCTTTTTTCCCCGCCTGCAATTATCACTTATTTCCGAAGGCTCGTTTATCAGTAATTCCAGCGTCCTTGTTTACCTGTAAACCTGATGCAAAAACACTACCGAAATCGACTAGAGAGGTGTTTTTGTATATATAATTTTATAATTATGAAATTATATATGTATATATTTCAATTGTCGTAGTTCACGGTGGGAGTAGGGGATTTGCCGTCATCCACGCCGTCCAGTCCGCTCAGTCTAGCTAGGAAATGACAGATCATGCAATTTTTTTTCAATGAAGGAATGGCGTTATGGGATGCCTTTCGACCTCCTAACAATAACATGTCTAATACTTAAAGAGCCAATACTAGAAGTTAGTTCTCAGTGACTTGTAAGCCGACAAACACAAATACAAACCTAGCACGAGGAGTAACAGGTCCAAGGTCTCTGTCCACAACGGTCCTCGAACCAAATGTTACGTCTCGTCTGTACGTATCCAGCAGCAGTATCTGATAAAGAACTGCGAGGTTTTTTGCTGATGAAAACTGTACATTAAATTACTAGTCAACTATTAATTAGCCAATGGTATGTTACATGCGCGTATGTGTACCATTTAAAATGGCGGGAAAAGCAGGAGGCTTGAATGGTCGATGTACTCTGTGGGTTTGCTGTTGCATAGAGTATTTTCGAAAATCTTAACTATTTAGGCCGGCGTGTTCAGCCACTTCTACCTTTGTGGACAGCATTTGATTCCGTTTCTGCTGATTTTGTGTAAAAATACCCCACTTGCGTTTGGCCGGCATTGTCCAAAGGGCACTACACACCTATTACGTTTTTTTGTACCATACGTTGTATACACGTATACTAGTGAAGCCTTGTCGATTGTAAGCGATCAGAAAAGTAACAGCTCTATCGTAGCATAGCAAATCCAATTTGGTTCGAATAAAGTGAATGGATTCACAGCAATGCAGGAGGGGTTATTTACCCAACAGTTCAGCGGGTTCTGGCGGGTGCATATATGTAGTTCCCTACATAAGATGGAAAATCTGACAACGTCGACAGAGCACTTTATGGAAGCATACACAAAATGAGCTATCCGAAAATCTTTTTAATCAAGCGCATAGGGAGAATTCTACGATAATAGAAAATATATTATAAATCAATATTGCATAAAAAATGCATTAAATGTACTGCTTATAATTGTGCATGTCATTGTAATAGTAACTGAAGTCGCTATTATATTTGCTAATTATTTCGACGCATCAGGTAGTCGTAGTTTTACGGGAACACCCCCTCAAATAGGGTAGTTTCCTTCTGTACGCTCTGGGAGAACAGGTTTGCGTAGGATATTCATACACCTTTTTGCCAAGCGAAATTGCAGGTGCCAAGATTGCTGGCCATCCACATTTACCAAGAACGTAACAATAATCTTTTCACTGTTTGTCACTGTCAGGCAGGTCTGATCGGCTGAAATCGCCGGAGATCAGACGATTAGTACAATGCTATTAGGTGTATTCGTGAATGAATATACAAGCTAATAGAAAATCGTTATATTTGATTGCTTTAAGGACAGCCTCGAAGGGATTAGCTCTTGATTGCTTCGTTAACCAACCGATCTGAGCATATGTAGAGCAAAATTGCCGGATCTTCAGTTTATAAAGGTATTACCGCAAGCGCTTCCGAAGTTGGCTTGAATCTGAAAGCTAGATTAAGAAGAGAGTACTTCCTCTTGATATGAACACCGTCCAATACTAAGCTAATGATTTCGTACTCTTCACATTTATAGTAGTATAGATCTTCCTTGCAGCAGCGCTGGTACAAATATAACGCCTCGAATATACCCGTCAAATTGTAACTTCTTCTGGGAATAATAGGCGTTGTCGCAGCAATGATAAACCCTACCTGGTCTCTCATAGCTGGAATTTGTCCGTAACGCTAATATCTGCATGTCTGTTTATCGGCGATGACCCCTTATACTTATGAATACTTATGAAACACATTATGAAACTGCTGTGTCAACGAGGGGTACAGATAGCACTGAGCCGTGTAGACATGTTTTGTACCAAACAGGCTGATATAGACGTTTAGCTTTGAGGCCACCATACGTCGTCTGTTTACTGTAGCCATATTAGATGTTCAATCATTCCAATAAACAATAGATAAATCGAACAATTAGTGTCAATAAATAGAGCCAGTCTCACAGAGCTAGATGCTGTTTGCCGTAAAGGTACAGCATGGGTTTACCATTTCGAACCCTGTCGATTTTTGCTAACAAATGATGAACTTATCGATAAGCCGCAAACCTCAATAGAGATGCGATCAATACGTGTTAACTAACTTGAGAAATGGTAGGAAGAAGGCTAAGTACTCCTTTTATCGATCAGGGCATTAAGTAGGCTGGCTATTAAGGTCTTTTCCAGAACCAAAGCTGGAGCTTGCTAAACACTATACCGATCAGACTATACCGACCTGAAAAGACGCATACCTAATGTATTGTTTTCGACCGACAACCGTGAACCGGCTGTTAGGTAGTATACATGCCTCACTTATTATAATGATTATATCAAATAATATATTATACTAGCGATATGATTGGTATGGTAATTCTCTTCGTTGCTATATCTTTATATGGTAGGATGCAAGTCACATCGAAGTGTACACACTGTTCTTATGCTCAATGAAATCTCGGTGTTTTATTTGTTATTGTTTTTACCCTGATGGTATGGCAATACGCCACGTGTTTCCGTAACATGAAGTGAATCTATCCTCAACATGTCGTAAACTAGTCGCTAATTCGCACCCGGATACCGTACATGCAATCTATGAAAACGTACGGCGTGGTATCCTGGCATCAACCTCCCGATTGGGTAATCTGTTTGGAATTCGATATACAGTATAATAAGGTATAGTAAAATTAGTATAATAAAATTATGAGATTATATAGGAAATAAACCTACCTAGCGAAATAAGAAATTCGTCTCTTACCATCTTACCACCAGCGACACGTAGAAATTATTTAACGAATTTTACATTCAGGTAACAGCTGTCTCAGTATTCTTAGAGCATCTATACAGGTTTTGTATTTGCCCTCGAATTTTGAACATGCTGATGCGCAGTTCTTTGAGAGGTAACAGGTTCTTCGCAAATACGCGATGCTTCAAAAATAGTAATAATATGCCCCTAATGGGAATATTTATTAATAATTTCTTCGTTTTTAGATTCGTTTCGTTGGTAAATTATACTCTCATTCTACTTACGTCCCGGAATCAGAAGATATCTTTCAACTTGGGCTTCATTTATAGGTGCACGTTTGCTGCAGCTGTCTGACGTGTCTGTCGCTATTTGTTACCAAAGAAAAACTGAGACACGTTCTATGAAAAAATAATTGTTAAAGGAATAGACTAAGTTCTCAGAGATCTTGCCAAATTTATCAAGAATATCATTGAAGACCGTTATACATTAAAGAAGTAACGCTGGTTCCAATCAAGGCGTTGGCGTAAAAGTTTCACTGTTATACACGCGCCCACAAGTCGCATCATCTTGCTTTTTCGAATTAAAACAAATCGTTTCTTCTGTCTGCGCATTATTGGAACTTCTATAATCAAGTTCCAATAATGCGCAGACAGTGAACGTAGTGTGGCACTTAAACTTTTCTTTATGGTGATGGAATAGGGGTTCCTATTATCCATTATTCGCTGTGCCTGCATCGATAGCGTACGCGTATCTAGCGTACAGTTTACTACCATGCTGATCAGGCCACACCCTCATAATTCCGTTGTCGCTGTTTGCTAGGCCTATACGTTAGGCGACGCTAGGGCAAACATTCTAAACGTACCCCGCAGCAAGATCAACAGTCAGAACAACAACAAGGACAACAGCGCCAGCTACATCAGTGCAGCAGTGCTAACAGGGAACTGGGCTGGGGTAGTTGGTTCGCAGAAGAACTTAGACTTCAACGACCTCGCAGCTCTCGTTTGCCGAAGTTCCTGCCGTCGGATGTGGATGGGTGGTGCCACCCGAGTATATGGGCATCTACTATCCAGCCCATACACAAATGCTTATACAGTAAGCAGAGAGAACACAAACCAGAACGACAAAAATGATGAAGAAGAGTTCATTAGAGGAGTACCGTTAAGCCGTCAGAGATAGTTTACTGCCGTTATTGGTGACAGCAAAGCCACCAGCTTTTGACGTGACTGGCAGTGACGTTATCTGTGCTTGAGTTTTGGTGCAATGTCAGTCACGGCTGGCGACAACACCCTGATAAACGGGCACCGAAAACACAGGATTTTAGCCATTGATCTGTTCTAAAAACACCGATATCAGGGAGTAGGGCAAAATAGATCAAAAAAGAAACAACACCCCATTCCCTGTGGCGGTGTTCCATTCGGCGGACAGAGAAGAGAGGCTTCGTTTCGTTCGTACTCGATTAGGGGCGACGCTTCTCGGTTTTCTGACGCTATTACGGTCACATTTCTATTTTTTGATGACAATGGTAAGGCTACGAGTAAAACCGACCAAAAGCAACTACGATCAAATTAACAGAAACGGAGTTTAGTCACAGTTCGTAGCAAATGACTTGTCCTAACACGTTTCCGCACGTAACTCTATTCTATACTACAACAGGTGGTATTGTTATCGTTACTTTTGTTGCCGTTGGTTTAACTAATTGCTTCATGTTTGAATGTGAGGCTCCTTTCCATCACTGTCAAATGCGTGTTTTTACCTGTAGGTGGCCTGACAAACCGTAGACCGTCATTGTTCAGGGCTAGCAGAAGCAATAGTATCAGCTTTTCGGAAATGAGAATCAAACAGTTCTACGGGCACCCAACCAATCCAGCTGCGATTCGCATGATTTTGCTTTACGGGACTGTACAGGACATGTATATCGCACTCAAGCTTTATGCTAAGCAAATTATAGAAACTAGCAATCCGACCACGCTGTCATGCCTGCAGGATTGACAACTAATGTAGCTAAGTTAGACGTATTCAATCCATCTACAGCGTAAGGTTTTGCCGAAGGTTTACTGAAAAGGTGTTCTGCTTCTATCAGTGTGGCGCCCTCTTTTGTAATCAGTATCATAACTAAGAGACGGCCAATTTGAAGACTATAAGACCGAATCGGCTTTTCGTGCACTCAAGCGGCAGTACGCAAGCGAAGCTACTGACTGTCAATTCGCAAAAGATCAATGCCTATATATGTATATATGCGCATATGTAACAGTAGCTCCTAGTGAATTCTTTTAGCCACGATATAATATCTATTTTTCAAAAAATGAACAGAGCGGCATCCGTGAGGCATTTAACCTGATTTTGTTACTGGCGCCGTTATTTTTCTGCCAGTTAGCGACGCTGTGCTGTGTCGAGACTACGTCGTCGTCTGGATTAGTAGTATTAGCTAATAAAACTATAGGCCTGTATTTATCTAATCTAGCGAGGCCAAAAAGCTGTGACCCACTCCGTGAACTATGAAACCTATCGTAGATTGCATTTCGTCCATATGAATCTGCCATCTTCGGGCAACTGATGGTAGAACACAACGGCAAACGAGTTTGCTAATTGAAAAACAAACAGATTTAACCTTGGCAAGCAAAAGTAACTTCACAACTCTAACGGACCCCACCTGACACCATGACTATATATGAATAGAGGTTGTCAACGCTAACTTGATGCATCTATCTTAACACTTGACAATACGCTTGACGTTTCCGTAACGTATAGCGTTAGAATCTGATATAGTATTAGCTGCTGCTACATTTAGGACAGGCACGGCTCACTATCGGCTTTGATTACTACGTCGTATCATTTCCAGTCTACTGTTTCGTTATAGAATATCAAAAAAATTTAAATTTCGAGAAATAATCATTGTCACCGATTGTTGTTATCAACGTAATGCGGCAGCGAGTCATCTTGGCGACGACTGCATCCTAAAATAGACGCCCGTATCACACAGTACGGATTAACCCGGAAGAGTTTCACAATGGAAAGGGCTGGCTGTAATTTGTGCTGATTGTTTCGTAGTCGTGCACGGGGCGAGTGCTGTGATCGACTGACGAAAAGAGACAGACGCTTGGTGACTGCCCCTACAGCATTGCCATTAGCTAAAAAGGTAAAATTTAATCTAGAATCGGTGTATGTACAGCTTTTAACTGCCATTACGAGTTCTGCCGGAACTATTTACAGTGAACTGCGTAATGATCGCCAGTGATAGCTGATTGCTTTCATCCTAACGAAACGACAGATGAAAATTCAATTTACTCAATACATTGGCACATTGTCATTTCTGCTAAGGCTTGACGGACATGACGTGTAGAAATGTTTGTGTTGAAAGCTGCTTGAGCTTGTCCTACTGAAAGTGACGTGATGACTCTAATAATGTGTACGTGCCTAATGTAATAAATAGGATCTATGTATGGAAATCTTTGAATCTATCTAGAATATGTATATGGTCCAGATTTGGTATTCTGTCCAAAGTGAGACGACGTGAAAATGACTGTTCTGTACAGGTTTGCCTCCACAAACGCCACTACGTAGAAGTACGTCATGAGGGTGTTAGCGTTCTAGCTAGATGCGTGCACGGTTTTACCTATCGAGGTGAAGTGTGCGCACCCCTACGAAAGCATCGAATGAGAAAATATGGTACATCAGTTCGTCTGTTTGTGAAATTTGCTGCATTGACGGCGCGCCTGCCTGACCTGCGATTTATGTTTCGGCAGCAGGAGCAACGAACGCGACCTAAGCACAAGCGATGGTCGGTCCTTGGCAATGATCTAGCGCAAGTCGTGTCGATGTCATCCTCTCCGAGATGTTGACGCTCGTCGGCTAACCTCCAACAGCCGATCGGGTACCACTAATGAGTACACTGAAAGACTAGTCTGGCCGTTCAGGTCGGTTCAGCAAAATAGGCGTACTCATTGCTACGGCCCGTTCAACCCCTCAGCCTCTCTAACTGGGTGGCTAGTCAAAAACGATGACAGTTGTCTCGGTGCATTGAACCGACCTCTCAAACAGTGCGACTGAGCAAACTGCATCAAGCACTGGACGAGCGAGTCTGCAAAAAACAATTGAAGAAAAAAACGCCTGCCTGTGTGTCCAGAGCAGTGAAGTGCCGTAGCATAATTGCGGCGCAATAATATAGCTACCTCTGCCCGTAAGCCTGAAGTACAAAACGATAGCTACTGTCGTTCAAGTTGTTGCTATTCGAAACGCAGCAATGGGTGGCGAAGTTGCAAGTCACGAATTCGCCGTTGGCGAAAAAGCTTTACCTTTTCCCTCCGCCTCCTACCAGGAGTGCACACTCTGCGCGGTAAAGGAAGTCGCGATAGCCGAAAAAATGTACTGATAGCCAGGCCGAGAAGGCTGTCAAGTTCGGCGGTACGATCGTACATATATATAGGTTTACGGCGAGTAACAGAAGGTCGCGACCTGTTTGAGAAGCAATACACATAATATACTTCATTAGTTGAGCAGTACGCCTCGAGACTGGCAGCGCTTTGTCTACTAGAGATTTTCTGGAAAAGTAGGCAGATTTTGACAACGTCTAGGATCTACGATTATGCTAGCTATAAAGGCACGAACAGAGCACAGAGCACGCATGATTACTGCGAGTAGCTATGTTGTAGTTGATGACAGGATCGCAAAGCAATTAGGTCTATTGATGAGTGTCACTAAGATTTAAAAATATTTTTTCTTTAGAAAAAATACATTTTGAAGTATATGGCATTGCAATTAAATAGCGAGTGTATATCCTTATTTTATATAAAGGTTCTTTTTTTTTGTTTTTGCATTGGCAAGTTACGCAATTCGTTTCCGTAACTAACAACGGAAAAAAGCTCAACAGTCTTTGCTATATGTCCCCGCAAATTCATTGAACCTCTTACTTGTGTAAACAGATAGTATTAAAGGTCTAAAGCGTATGACTGAATAGTATTTTTGAATGTAAGATCGCTGGTGGACAATCTTACGAAGCCTGTACTTTTGCTTGAATCTATGCTTCGGGGGCCTGACTGCCACGTATAATGCAGCGAAAATTTTCGCTGATCACTTAAAATCGGGTCGCTTGCGGGTGCTTCAACGTTGAAGCAGCGTCGAGTAACCGCAAAGCGCAGTAAAACCCAGAAACTAGACTGGGGTGGTTTTAGCGTCGCTATGAAATCATAACCATCCAAAAAAAAAAAGTATTTTTTTCTTAAGGCAACGACAACATTGGAAAATCGACGCAAAGCAACATATTCTACCCTATCTAGATCAAGTGTCAAATTTTTAAGACATTTTGATCCCAGCACCGATAGGCGGGAGCGCTTACCAATGCGTCGTCTGCTAGCGTTGGCAACTTTATTTAGCAGCATACAAAATGTTTCAGAATGACATTATACGTGATTGTTTGGTACAGCGCGTAAGCGGCATTCGGACGCTGAGCGGGTTCGATGCAAGAAGCTGGGAATTGAAACGGAAGTATGGAGTTAATTAAGCGGAAGAGAATGCACACACGTTAGACCAGTGTAGCTAACAAAGTAATGGGCCTCGCTAGCCGTTTGGTGAAGCGTTTTGCCTGAAGAGACATCGTTTGCTGGATCTGGCCTGTCAATATATGGCTTGTATTTTTGGTAGTACCTCGAACTCAAACTGAGCCATCGTTACATAAACAGCAAAATGTTTTCGCCGACTGAAGCATCGTCGTGGCTATATGATTTGCGTTTCCACCCCGTTCGAAAGAAGACATCCGGTTGAATCATTCCTGATTGATTTCTCATAAGTTTTCATGTTGAATTTGTTGAAGAATGTTCCGGTTTCGATTATTCAATAAAATCAAAATTACCCTGCATAGGGATGGATACATGACAGCAGCGTCGTACTCTGCAGAGATGGAAAAAGCAAAAGCGACCGCATCGGTGTTAACACACGCATAATTTTGTCGTTAAAGACTGAGCAAGCATCGTGGGTGAGCGTGCCGTTTGTCAGCTCCACTCACTCGTATATCATCGAAACTGACATAAGGATAGATGTTTCCAATAATATCGACTCTTAAAATCGAAGATCGAATTAAAAACCAGAAGATAAATGACATGTTCTATTCAACAAACAAGTCCGTAGTCTTCATTATAAACTGATTGACTTCGGAAAAGCCTGTCCCGATATCCCTTTTCCGAAGTCAATCAGTGCATAATAAAGATTGAGGACTGTTCTCGAGTAGAACACGTCATTTAATTACTGGCAAGCCTGTACTCAGCTAATGAATATATCAGCTTTTCGCTTCGTCTGCTCAGATCTTCGTCTACGGAACTGTTGAAGGCCGCAAATGATCTAGATCCGACGCGTTTATCATATTACGATTTTTACTACTGTTATTTTTGATGCGTCACGAACTGATCGGTTCAAGCCCATGATGGATTGGAGCGCGACGATTTTTTGTCACTAACCCGAACTCAGGCACGGGACATAGAAACAACCCACTTTCAAAGTTAGCTTTCAGTCTGTCGCTACGCTGGAAGCAACACGAAATCATGATAATAATTCAATAGTATCATTGCTGAATCGTGCCGTAGAAACATTTGCTAAAGTTACTGTGAATGTTCGATATATTAGCGTCAGGTTAGCAAGCGAATGGGTTACGAGCCAGGTGTGGAAATAGTGTTGGCCGTCTTTTCGTTTCTAGGCGACGCCGACGGCTTATATCTACGCTGGCATATATCGTAAACATACTGGAACAAGTTGTCATAAACATTCCCTGTGCAAAAGTCCAGTCTACACTTTAGCGTCCATGAAAAGCCCTAAATAATGTGCCGATATATGTGTGTATGAAACCCAGCAACCCGTAATGGAATCGTGATGTGGTTGGCGAATGTCGATATTGCTTTACCAAAAAAACGTTTTTCCTGTGCCTTCACTGGCGCTAGCCAAATGGCATACTTGAAACTCGTCATTGGATTCACCATAAATTTCGAGCTCATAGTTAATGCCTAATACATGCCTTGTCTAGAAGTAACATCGTTACGGACCTCTCCTAACTAGTATTTGTATTGGACTGCTGGGAGCGAAGTAATGCGAGAAAAGGCACTGCAGTCAATGGACGTATCCAGGTCTCGTATCAGCATTATTGTGCCTGACACACAGTTACAGACGCCACGCACCTGAAAGAGACAGTGTAGTGCTGCTTCCCATACTATATATTATATGATAGGCCTATGCTGCAATAAGGCTGTCCTAAATGATCCATATAGGAATAATGTGATGGAAATTAGGTATTCGGCGAAAGATCGAATGTCGTCGAAACCGTTGCACTTGTTTTTCGTTTTTTGAAGGTCTTACACCCAAATGTCGAAAAGATGCTGGCGTAGAGGGTTTATTTTTTGCTCTGAAGGAGAAAATACTAATATGACGGTGATGATTAATTATCTTAAACGCCTTTTCACTCTGATCTCACGCGGCATTTCGAGGCCATTTTTTGAGAGATAAGTACTGGTCATTTACGCTCGTTCTATTTGATGCACTGAAATAGGCTATAAAGTATTATCTTGATGATTAAGTAGCGGCTTTGGTTATCATCGCCCACACCGTCCCAATATATCCTTTTCTACTATGTTTATTGTCAATGATTCCGGTCATGATGGCTAATTCTAAATTATGAGACAAGGCTGGAGTGATAAAAAGCAAGGACATGTTCAGGGACCATGTACCTGTCGTTAAAATTAGCAACTGGTCTAGGTTACTATGTCCCGTTCATTCCGCGTCTTCAGCGGTAACGTAAAATAGCATTATTATTATTATTATGTAGCCATTCGAATAGGCAGTATGGTTTTCACTGAATATATCCGTTCGCAACACGTTCACCTATCAAATATCATATTCAACGCTGTAGTCGTTCAGATATGCGTCTATTCGAACTTTCCAGAACTTCGTAGCGTCACACCGAACTTGCCACGCTACGGGTTTGCTAAAATTTCGAAATTGTTCTGGCACGTAGATCGCTAATCCACGAACCCTTCCGACACAACATACATACAACTCCGCTGTCGTCTGGCCGCTCGCTCGTCCTCCTCAATATTGACTATTATAACGATTCTTGAAAATGCGAACGATATGCATCATACGATGTGATCTGGTTGTCGCCGTGCACATTTAGGTATTGCCCCCCCCCCCCCCCCACGCCGCTTTGGAACAGCCTTCTTATTCTTTTAGTAGCAATTAGTAAAAAGCAAAAATACATGTGGGTAGAATGTATAAAAAGCACTGAGAATAAGGTATAGGGGACAGGAAATAAGCCCGGTAGATTTTCCTAGGATTTTTTTCACTTAACGGTGTTATCTTGGTTGTTGCTATCGTCCCATGGGTAATCATTAAGATCAACAGCTGATTAACAATAGCAGCCATTGGTCGCCTTGTCGACCTGAACTTTACAACCAATAGAGATTTCCGACAATTGAGCGACACTATTTCAATTGGGTTGCTTCGTCATATAATAACCATCCATCAATCTCCGGCGGTCACAACGATGAAATTATGTTTGAATTTGTGACACGCCATTCGTTCGTTGTTTTAGTATTGATTAGTAGGCTATTGCCGATAGTTTGATTCGTTGTCTGCGAACGCTAATTCTTCGAACTACTGCAGCGTACATCTCTGATTCATTGAAGCGCATCAAGCCAGGCGTTGCTATTAGATAACGCTGTCCTAGAACACCTGGTCAACAAAATGGAGAAATAACGTGCCCCTTCACTGGTGTTTCTCAATCGGTGATTTGATCTATATTCACCATTACTATTATTAGTTGACTGTTTTCTAATCCCTGTTACGTGCGTCTAATGAGCTGTATTATTGATCCTTTAGCAAACTTAAAATTTTAGCCATCGAACAGTATGATTCGTCTATGGGAAAATGTCTCAGCCAAAAGTATTTGTATCAAGCCAGTGGTCGGCTGGCCCATATATATATAAAAGTCATAACCATACGAGCCACTAGTATCACTTGCTTTGCTTACGCAGTATTTTTTTTTGTCTAATTTATTTCATTTTTCCGGTAGAAATGTTTGAATTGTGCGAACGCTACATGCTCAATGTTGTCTGTGTCTAAACAAATGACTGAGTCGTACGCTGTTAGTCACACGGAGTTAGTAGTCTTTATTGTAGGCATGCTATAATGAAGTTTAAGAAAATAGTAACTGTTATAGCGCTGTTCAAGCCACAATAAGATAATGCACAATTTATTGGCGAGCTACGCTGCTCTGTCGGCCATTGCCTTCAAACGAACGATTCTGTCAAATAAAAGGCTCTCACGTACCCATGGAGCACCGTAATAAAGCTTATCAAAACGTTTCGGGAGAAACATTCCGCTCCAATTGTTATTGATAGGGAGCATTATAAAAATGTAATTTAGAAAAACGCACACAATATCCGCCGAGCGCTAATTGACAATTCGCTCATCAGTTTACTCGTGAGTAGTTCTATAAATGAGTGTAATCTGCAGACGCTGTAAAGCCTTTTGAAGGTTTCAATTATAAAAATATACTCATGCGGTTTTTTTCTCTCTACCTTTATAGACCTAGCCTTCATGATAAACACAATTAACACCCCCAATATTAACCATGTGTCATTTTTGATTTGATTTGTGCTCTACTGAATTTCTATTAGAAATAGTCATCTAAACAGTCGTCAAGCAAAAGTACATCGCCGCTGTATAGCATCAGGATGGGTCAAATTAGATCGAAGCAGAAGGCCACTGTGACGGAATCCTCAAAGGGTCCAGGAAATGCAAACAAGAACAAAAACCAAAAGGTAAATTACTTTCAGCGCGTCCCGTCGGTAAATTTTCAACATCTTAACATAAGCTGTCTAAATTAACCTAGTAAATATGGGCTGCTGGTTTATTCAAGTTACTAAACAACAAATTTTACTTATATGATACATACGCTAGTGTCATAAATTACTACACAAGGAAAATGCTGTCAAATCGTAGTATAATACTTCTGTCTTGCAAAGGTAACTTCCTTTTATTTTGCGTAGTTGCTTTGTGATTACAGTAAAACGTAACAAAAAAAAGTTACCGCTACGAAATAATGCCTATATAAAATCTGTAGTATCAAATGGGTTTTGCGGACGGACTCAATGTCTACTACAACTATCCAAGCTAAACGTGTGTTGGTGTTTGTTTTGACCGCAGGCTGCAGAAGGTGAGATCGCTGGAGGTGACATCACTGGAGTCACAACAGTCGCTATTGGAGCAGCCGCTGTAGAAGTACGTACTAATTTACACTCTACGCTAATCATTGTTATTGAAGTGGTAAAATAATTTCTTTCTTGGCAGTCAATGTTTATAAGTAACTGAGAAATTAAGGGACATTGCGTTCTGCGTAAGCTAGTCTGGCTAAAAAAAAGCCCAAAAACAGCGTGCCAAAAATAAGGCTATCTAAGCATTTAGCTGTTTAGATTAGAAGTAAATATTCCTATGGAAGGTGGTTTTCACGCGCCAATAGCATAAAATCAGTTCTGTGCTGGATAGGCTAAGAAATAAGTAGTTACAGAGAACAATTACACTCTGTTACTGAACAGTCAGACTAACGATGAAGCTTGAAGGTCACAAATTGATATAATAGTTTTCCAGAAAAAGTGCCGCCAGCTCTCTCGTAAGCGATACATACAAAAGCAGTTTTGATAGGGAACACTTTGGAATAAGCCGGGTCGAATATTGCTAACAGCGTCTCCTATAGGTCAGTCTTTGTGAAGGTTAATCTGGAACTAAAGGAAAAATTTAGCTTTGGCCGACAAGTTGCCAACTTTATACACAAGTTGATAGTAATCGCGCTAATCGTGAAGGACTGCTGTCAGCTTTCCAATTTTTATCAATCATTCATTATCTGTAGTTGTCCAAGCAAGCAATACAACTGGCCTTCTATGCAAAAGGAAATTCACTAGCCTTAGGCGTTCTTCTAATTCTGGGATGTACCATAAGCTCATGTGGCTACATAATGCGCTGTCAGATCCTCGTAGACGTGATCAGATAGCGTAATCATTGCTTTCTGCGATTTCTGGGATAACAATACTTCGTTTGTCGTTCAGCATCGTGGTCCTATTAGGCTACTAATAAGCTTTAGAGGATCGCTTCGATTAGTAACAAGATTAATATAAGCACATGCACCGTCGAAATAAGAACACCGTATAGATCTTTCGCCCGAAATGTCCACGTCGCAGAAAGTTAGAGAGAACTTCCAGCAACAAGCGGATGCTTCACGGAAGCTGCAGTTCTTGTAAATACGTGTTGTCTATTGTTTAGTCTTCATTGATTCTTAATGGAGGTTCATATTTACGTTTTTCTCGGCTGACGACAAATACGTCCAAGTTGCTTGAATGAAATGGGTAAGGCTAATAGACAGCAGCAATGACTTGCTGGAATAGAGGTATGCTTCTTGCTTTCGTTATTCCGCTTACTTAGGCGAACTTTTTAGCCCAGTACAGATCTTGTACGCATGAGCCCAATTTTAGTCCTGTCACCGAACCCTATACACAAATGTTTCGCATAAATGACCGCAACGTTGTCAGAATACATCAGATTACGTTCTTAAACATTGCTTCTCACTGCGTCTCTTGTTTATTTTACGGTAGTAACATTTGTGCTGTTTGGTGCATAAGCTGGCGTGGCACGTGTTGAACTACGACTATCAAGCCTACCATTCTCCAGTTCGTTCACCTGCCAACTGTTGGGTTTCAAACAACTCATCTACGTCAACAGTAGTTTCGATAGGCTACCATTTCTATATATATATAAATTTAATTTCTAGATAGAAATTACCTGAATCGAGTAGCAGTTATCTTTATGCAGAAATCTCCATGGCACCTTTCCGTGCGGCGGATAGAAAGCATTCTTGTGTGGTGAAGTCTGATACTTCATCGCGTTTGAAAATAGTTTTAGTATCGTTGCTACACTCTGAAAATAGCCTTTGGGCGCTGTTCTTGGCTGTGAGACTGCCGCCTTCACATCTGAGCTAACGCTAGCACGCGTATTCCTAGCTTCTCCCTATACAGCTACATAATGACCAACCAGTTACAAACCAGATCTGATGTTTACTCAGAACGGCGCAAGAGCAGTGCGTCAAGTGCGAAACGCTATCTCCAGCTCACATCATTGCTTCGCGTTTCAATTATTTTATACAGACGCTGCGATGTTATCAGACGTCGCTGCCGGTAAGCAGCCGAACGTAATTCTATATTACACGCACGGCCATAGTGAATACATTGAAATATAGCCGAGCTATGTCTGATTAACGATAAATGCTGCTGGCGGCGACCAACAACGAATCAATTAACAACGAAATCTTCCTCAATATCGTTCCTCAGTGAAGACCGAACACCACTATAACATGACAGCTGTTTGCGATAGCTCGCTTCTGTAAACGGTCGTATTCAATCAGTGTTTCGTATTGGCTTACTTTGAACATCTGATGCAGAATAACCAGGCAGAGTTGAAGAGCTTGTACTTTTGAAGCGCATGAGTATGTAGATCACGACACTTTGGAAAAACGTTGACACGGAACGAGTGATTGCATACAACATCTCTTTAATTGCCATGCCGTCGTGGTCCTCGTTGTCCTGGGTCGCCCTAAAGATTGCTGCCGGAACCTTTCATTCTTCACCTAGAACTTCTTGGCCAATCGGCCTTGTGTATTGTGTCTGAATGACGTTGCATGTGCCACTTCTGCCGGAAAAATCTGAAGGGAAATACAATTGCTTTATTTGTTTCTGTGATCGGAAGTCACCGGCGTATCGCGATTTTCAAGTTGCTTGAACTCGACGTTATTGGAAATAAGCTGGAGATCCATTTAGATTTATTTTGACAGCACATTTCTATTTAGTGTGTTTCATAAGAAACCCATATTTTGACTGGCCTGCAGAGGATTCTGCAGGTCCCAAAAAGTAATTATTACAATATCAGTAGAGGCGCACTTTCCGTGGATGATGAATATATTTCAATTGCAGTAAACGTAACGTACAGCCATCATGCCAGTCCTACAATGTAGCATTAAGTACCCAATACTGCTGCCGTATTCAGTGTCAGTCGATGTCTAAATCTTGGAGAGACCTAGGTCAGTATCATGACTGCGACCCCTTTATTTAAGGCAGCTGACCTTTGCCTTTGGTCACTGGCACAGTCTCGCACACCCTTAGACGTTGCTCGTGTGTCTCAAGGTTAGGAAAGTGCTGGAAATCATTTTAGGAATGGGAACAGCCCTTAATGGCATATATCGCTGTCGTTATTACAGCCCTTTGAAAATAGATACGCACATAGACATATTGTAACTATGAATCTTGGCTTTCACGCTAAATCGTTGATCAGAAATGTATGCAAACCTCTTCATCAAACGTAACAGGCGTACCTAGTCTAAAAGCAGACATTTCCCGTTCTAACAGGCTGGTCCTGCACACAGGTGCTGCCTAACAGGCACCAGTGTTGTATTGCATCTATACAATGTGTATGCATCAGTGTGTCATATCGTACTGGCCTATGCATAGCTTTATTTAGTAAGTGGGGCTGGCTGTAAAACGGCATCTTCTCGTTGAGTGAGCACCCTGTCGGATTTTGTCGTGTATCTGGCCTTTCTACTCTGGCTTCCTCCGCTATCAGTTAACATGAACGATGGTTGCAACAGCGGCAACGGGATGCAAGACGGGGTTTAGCATTCCGCATTGGTTACCCATCAAACGTAAAGTCACCTACGGTGAGCGTCTGTCTCGATCTGGCTGTGCCCCAATGCAGATTTGAAGTAACGCGAAGGTCTTCGACGCGCGCGCATGAGCTAATGCGGGGTCACAATTGTAGATTAAATTGTCATTTTCTAGGTGACTAAGATGAAGGCTGTAGTGCGGTTATTCGTGCAGACGCAGCGACACTGATAGCAATGGGGAATCTCACCGACGCGCTTAGCTTCGGGTGGGCAACAACACAACGATCACTCGTCTTCGTGGTCCTCTACACCGTTTCCTGGGTCGTCCGGCTCCTAAACTAGCTGGAAAGTCAAGATTATACTGAATGTTACATTGCAAGAACAGCTGTAAGCTCACTTCAACTATCCAGTAATCTGTCGATCATTCATCCCACTTGTTCAGGCCAATAGCGGCGACAAAAAAGCATTTCATATGTTTACCTTACAAGATTTGTACTCGTCGATTTCTCCATGGCCTGCCCGAAATAGATGCTCTTCGTGTTGGTTTTCGTCGAATATGTAAATTCGTATTGTGATATTTGGGCCGTGTACACGAAAGAACGCAGGCACGCAACGACTCACGTATGAGTCACGCTGCTGTACATATACTATGCTGTACAACCCGCGATAGACAGCTCGGGATTCGGGCTTTCGGCAGAAAGACTTCTCATTATTTCACACGCATAACGCAAGCTATATGCGATCGTGATTAGAGCTTTGCAACTAGCGGAAAGCCGATAGTCGAGCCACGGACCCCATAGAGTCATCGCGAATTTCGGTGATGTGCTAATGTCGGGCACAGGGTCGCTTGCTACTAGCAAACACAAAGAAATTCAGGACGGTATCCGTACTGAGCCCGGTATAACTCCCCGTACCAATCAGGGCAGCAACACGCTGATCAATCAGGCTACAAGCTGCTTCGGCAGCCACACGCGATAACCGTAGGAACAGTTGAGTCGCAAAAAGTAGAACAAAGCGGCACTGACCTCCTCGCTACACAGATAGCTGTTGCAACGAGGTAATTTTGGACGCCATTGGCTTCAAAGGCATACGAGCATAAGCAAATAGAATTGCCCTATCTGATATGAGCCAATGTAGTGACATGTAGAATTAATGGTAACACCAGGGTAGATTAGTATTAGAAGCGCCGCTAGAGTTTTATAATGGTTGGTAATCACTACAAATTGATATGCAGCATCTTTTCAACAATAAGGAATTTAATCATGTGTAAATATAGTTATCAGAGCTCACGGAAATGCTGTCTCTTGTCAAACTTTTAGAAGCTCTTTCTGGACGCATCGAGAGCCTCAGCCCGCATGTCGTAGGAGGAGAATTTCACTACCTGAATCTTCTTGGCTTTCTCCGTATTCGTTCTGCGTCGCTTTTCAGTCTGCGCGGACCTAAAACTAGGTTGACACTATCACTTGTTTACTGGCACTAGTTTATGCGCTTATATCAGGACGGCCAAACAAACTGCTGGTTCTTCAGATCGCTAGCCAGATCGGGTTATTAATCGTATGGTAAAAGGAAATGTTTGATCAATGGTCGCTGCATTCCACCTTAGCCGATGCGCTCAAGAGCGAACGCTTGTTTCGTACGCGTTTCCCCTCAACGGATTAAGGCAAGCCTTTTAGCGGCCGGCCGCGTTTAGCATAGAGGACGTCAAAGTTGAAGTCGTTATCGATAATGACTTCCGAATTGGACGTGGGGTACTAAATACCAAATAGAACGTAACACTGAACATATTCATCGTTTGCTATACGTTTATGTACTGGTCATCGACGTAATTTACTGCAGAATTTTCTAGTTCGTTTAAATAGTAAAGAAAAAGAATGTGAGCCTTGTTTTATCGGAACCTCGCAAACTTACCTTCTTGCTTCGCCCTTTTTTTTAACACTTAGATCCTTTATTATGTTATTATTAAACGCACTTTATTATGTTGATGCTAGACGTTAATATAATAAAGTTCTTTTTTGATACGTTGCTTTTCAATAAAAATTAATGTTATTACTCTTAAGATTGTACTAAAAACAGTCTAAATACTTGCACTTGAGCTTTTAACTCTTTGTAAGAGGAGAGGCTCCTATGCAGATTGAAATATTGATTCGATCTGGCAGCTCCTGGATCTGTACTTGAACAGGCCATGACAATTATTCCACCTTTTGCTATTAAGTGGAGTAAGTTTGCTCCGTTTTCTAATCTGAAGACAGTTACTTTTTGCCGTTAAGTCCCGTTAAGCGAAAATACATACAAATACATATTTGTACATGGTAATCGAATATAAAACCTTTCGATCTGGCTAGCAAATACTGGCAGTACGCGTACCCTAGACGTTATATTATATGTATGATAATTTATTATTATATTATAATAAATTTAGATAATTCTTGTGCAAGGTTTTGTTCTTCATATGGACAACCTCGCTTGAGGGCATTTGAAGACCTCCTATTCTAATAGTCTTTGCTAAATTGTATTGCTGTCTTATGATAACCGTTAGTCATTGTATGTTATTCACTGTAAGTTAGGCCTCGTTTATTCGCCGAGCGATAGAAAGGCCATCTGAGAGAGGTTTCTCTTCGTTTATCCGGACTGCGCCGAACGTAAAATATACACACGAGGGCAGCGGTGTAAAAGTGAAACACCTAGCTTTACGCCCGTGTTCCTGGCTGGTTCTAAATGTATGCGTAGATTGTATACCATAGCACGATCGCCGTTGTTCTCGTCAAACGAAGCTTGTTTCACTCACTTTCGGCTGGCTTCCACCCTTACTGGTGATTCGTTTTGAGTCTGGTTAAGAGGACCGCCGGGTAGTACAGTCTTTCAGATACTTTTAGCTGGTTGCTCCGAACGGTGGCGGTCGTTAGCAGATTTAGTGACTGAGATTTCTTTAACTCGGCCCAGTGAAGCGCAATGATTCGACCTAACTAAGAGTTGTAATCGCGCTTTTCGCTCAGATTGGTTCGTCGCACTCCTGATACGAGCAAGCCACTAGCCAAATAGATATGGCGGACCAGATTTCAATGGTTGCACATTACGTTGGTCATCCCAATGCGCACCCAGCTCTCCTTCCCGGGGAGCCTCCTTCTCCTGCGCCGGAGGCGTCTCGGCCGATCCGGGTTGCTCCATCCATTACGGATATTCCGGCCTCAGCTGCTGCTGTTGCTGATGCTTCGCCAGCTGCCCCGGCGACACTTTTAACGCCGATTGCGCCGAAACCATCAGCAGTAGCTTCAGCTGCGTTAATGGGTTCCTCGACGGTGGCCCACTGCGTAGGCCCTCTGGTGAGAGGATAGAAGTTTAATGTGAGAATGATTAAAATAATCGTTGCTGTTGCTGTGTTGAATGCTATGCATTATGAATTGTGTCATGTGTCTTTTGACATCACGAAAAGTAAGAAGCGTGTACGAAGTTTTTCCGATTACTTTGTTAATAAACGTACGACGAGCTAAGTGTTTCGTTCGGTGCCGTCTTTTAGACAGAACCAGCCGCAACTGGAGTAGCAAAGGAAACAGTTGCTAGGACGAATTCGGTGCCACGGCCCGTATTAACATCGGTGCCTCACGCAGCCAAGCCTGAGGTAACAACAGTATGCGTAATGAATGAACAGATTTCTCGATAGACCTTACCTACCCCTCCCCCCCCCCCTCCACGTAAATACGAAATTGTTGCGTGGTGAAGTAATTTGACGGAGGAATTGATAACGTTGTAATGAGGTGAAAATAAACATTTCCACCGATGCATCTCACGGTCATATTAAAATCTAACTAACTTATAATGTTTTTGGTGTAGGCTGAATTAGGTGCTACACTTGCAGCTGAAACATCGAAGGAACCGGCTGCTAAAACGGACCCTCTGCCTCCCCTGCCAATGTCAGAGCCTCCCACCGCTGAACCGAGACCGGTAAGGCGAGATCTCAACATACCCTTCCATACTCAATGACTGAGCACGATAGCTATGACCTTCATGCTTAATTCAACTTTGTTTGTTACAGGTCGAGGCACCTACTGCGGATGTCGAGGCTCCTCCAGCTACACCTGCTACGGTTGCGCCTGCACCAGCAGTAGCCCCAGCTGTGGCTGCTCCAGCCGAAGTCCCAGCTGTGGCTGCTCCAGCCGAAGTCCCAGCTGTGGCTGCTCCAGCCGAAGTCCCAGCTGTGGCTGCT